>NC_051226.1:367137-379637 GCF_015220715.1 Pygocentrus nattereri
CCTACTAGATAGACTAGAAAACCTTGTAGGGGTAACAGGAACAGCTCTTTCCTGGTTCAGGTCCTACCTCACCGATCGATATCAGTTTGTTAATGTAAAGGGTGAATCATCTGTTCGTGCAAAAGTAATTTATGGTGTTCCACAAGGTTCCGTTTTAGGACCTATATTATTTACAATATATATGCTACCACTAGGCACCATTATCAGTAAACACGGCATAAATTTCCACTGTTATGCAGATGACACCCAGTTATATATATCAAGTAAACCGGATGATAAAATTAAACTTGGCAAGATTGAGGACTGTGTAAAAGACGTAAAAGATTGGATGTCAAATAATTTTCTGTTACTTAACTCAGATAAAACAGAGGTCCTGCTTCTTGGTCCAAAATTAGCCAGAAACAGACTGTCTAACTCAACACTAGAACTTAACAATCTCTCAGTTTCATCAAGCCTATCTGTTAAAAATCTTGGTGTCATGATAGATGCTGATCTCTCCTTCGACACACATATATCTAATATCACTAGAACAGCCTTCCTGCATCTCCGCAATATCGCTAAATTAAGAAATTCATTATCTCTACAGGATGCAGAAAAGCTAGTTCATGCATTTATCACTTCAAGGCTAGATTATTGTAATGCCCTGCTGTCTGGATGTCACAGCAAAAGCCTTAACAAGCTTCAGCTAGTCCAGAACGCTGCAGCCAGAGTCCTCACAAGAACTAGGAAGTTTGACCATATTAGTCCAGTTTTATCAGCCCTGCACTGGTTACCAGTTAAATTTCGCATTGATTATAAAATTCTATTACTGACTTATAAAGCTCTAAACGGGCTCGCCCCTCAGTACCTGAGTGAGCTCCTCTCCTACTATGAACCATCACGCCTACTTAGATCACAAGGTGCTGGCTTACTACTGGTACCTAGAATAAATAAAGCTACATCAGGGGGGAGAGCTTTCTCATACAAAGCCCCCCAGCTCTGGAATAATCTTCCTGCCAATGTTCGGGAATCAGACACAGCCCCAATCTTTAAGTCTAGGCTAAAAACTTATTTGTACAGTCAAGCATTTGGTGACTAGTCTTCCCTGTCAGGTCTACATCTCCGTAACATCGCCAAGCTAAGAAATGCTTTATCCTTACATGACGCAGAAAAATTAGTACATGCCTTCATTACGTCAAGGCTAGACTACTGTAATGCGCTACTGTCAGGATGTTCTAGCAGTAACTTAAATAAACTTCAGCTAGTTCAAAATGCTGCAGCCAGGGTCCTTACTAAAACTAGAAAATTTGACCATATTAGTCCAGTCCTATCAGCTCTTCACTGGCTTCCAGTCAAATTCCGCATAGACTATAAAATTCTCCTGTTAACGTATAAAGCCCTACATGGGCTCGCTCCTGAGTATCTGAGAGACCTTATCTCCTATTATGAACCACCACGATTACTTAGATCACAGGGTGCTGGCTTCCTAGTAGTTCCCAAAATTCAGAGAAGCTCTGCAGGAGGAAGAGCTCTCTCTTATAAAGCGCCCCAACTCTGGAATAATCTCCCCGATAATGTTCGGGACTCAGACACTGTCTCAATCTTTAAGTCTAGACTAAAAACTTACTTGTTTAGTTTAGCTTTTGGTAGTTAATGTTAATTCCCTTTAGATAAGGCTGCAGATCCAGGGGTTCATGGACATAGTGAATTGTGGGTAAACTGAGATGCTGGTGCTGCTGTCACTCACTACATGCAGTCACTCAGGTTTGTGGACGGTGGAGTGGGTGAATGCCAGTGTCTCAGGGAGCCTCCATGTCTATGTTACCTTCTGGCTCTCTCCCTTTAGTTAGGCTGTTATATTCAGACCTGCCGGAGTCATTAGTCACACTCTGATCATTTTTTACATTTTCTGTTCTTCATAAATCCAGTCTAAACTAATTCCTAAATCTTTCCTTCCTCCGAGTTACTAACTGTCCACCGGTCCAGCACAATACTGATGGATGTCCCACCCTCAAGTCCCCCTGTCCCCCTGATTGACCAGACTGACGGAAGTTTCTGGAACGCAGCTTCTCCACTACAGATCACATCCAAATCTATATGAACTCTAATTGTTTCCACTGTTGATTATACACACCTGAATATATTAGAACTGCGTGGATGTAAAATTGACTTTTCAATGTTTAACTTATAAGTTGTCTGACCAGTGGTAGGATGGTCCCCCCTTTAGATGTGAGTCTTGGTCCTCCCGAGGTTTCTTCCTCCTCCAGCTCTGAGGGAGTTTTTCCTTGCCTCAGCGCTCACGGGGGTTCTGTATATTCTGTATATTCTGTATATTATGTTGTGTTTTGTCTGATTCTCTGTGCTGCGATTCCCATTTTTGTAAAGCTGCTTTGTGACAACATCAGTTGTAAAAAGCGCTATATAAATAAATTTGATTTGATTTGATTTAGACCTGCTGGAGTCTACACTGCTCTGTTTTACTGTAATCTGTGGTCAGCCACTCTTTACAGTACTAACTCTGTTTTTTCTTCTCCTTTCTCTGCCGAGCTGATCAGCTGCCCATCCTGTGCGCCTGATGCTGTTGCCTCTACTGCCTTGATTGGTGCCGCTGCTCACCAGCCTTCTGGACCGGTTTGACCACCACTGAGCTTCTTGCTGTACAGCGCTGTGCAGTCCTCACCCTCAGATCTCTCTCTTTCTTTTCCCACTTTACTATAAAACTTCATACTAATAATGTTCGCTGTCCGGTGTCGACCATAGGAGGATGGGTTCCCCTTCTGAGTCTTGGTTCCTCTCAAGGTTTCTTCCTCTTTTAGGGAGTTTTTCCTTGCCACCGTCGCCGCTGGCTTGCTCATGGGGGCTCGGACCCGGATTTTCTTTCTTCTTTTCTCTTCTCTCTGTAATACTGATTGTTCTGTAAAGCTGCTTTGTGACAACACCTGTTGTAAAAAGCGCTATATAAATACATTTTGCTTGCTTGCTTGCTTGCTTGCTTCATCTCTCTGGTTATCCCACTTTTTCTTAGCTGCCTTCTTCTTCTGAATACTCTCCTGGACTTCCTCATTGCACCACCAACTTTCCTTGTCTTCTTTCCTCTGACCAGACGAAACACCCAACACATTCTTGCCAGTTTCTCTCACCACCTTAGCTGTAGTTTCCCAGTCCTCAGGTAGCTCCTCACTGCCCCCAAGGGCCTGTTGCAATTTTCCCCTGAACTGCCTGCAACCATCCTCCTCCTTCAGCTTCCACCATCTAATCTTTGGCTCTGTCTTCACTCGCTTCCTCTTCTTTATTTCTAATATCATTCTACAGACAACCACCCTATGCTGCCTTGCTACACTTTCCCCTGGCACCACTTTACAATCTCCTACTAAGGATATAATCCACCTGTGTGCACCTCCCTCCACTCTTGTATGTCACCCTGTGTTCTTCCCTCTTCTGAAAATACGTGTTCACCACAGCCGTTTCCATTCTCTCTTAGCAAAATCTACAACCATCTGACCTTCCGCATTTCTGTCTTTCTCTCCATACATACCCAGCACCTCTTCATCCCCTCTGTTCCCTTCACCAAGATGTCCACTGAATTCTGCACCAATCACCAATCTCTCCTCTCTAGGGACACCATCTACCACTTCATCCATCTTACTCCAAAATTCCTCTTTCTCCTCTAACTGACAACCAACCTGTGGTGCATATGAACTGACCACATTCAAAATCACACCATCAACCTCCAACTTCAGGCTCATGATCCTGTCTGACACTCTCTTTACATCCAGAACACTTTTCCCAAGCTGCTCCTTTAGGATTATCCCTACTCCATTTCTCTTCCACTCTACACCATGATAGAACAGTTTGAATCCACCTCACATGTTCCTGGCCTTGCTTCCTTTCCATCTGGTCTCCTGGACACACAGAATATCTACCTTCCTTCTCTCCATCATGTCTGCAAGCTCTCTGCCTTTACCAGTCATTGTCCCTATGTTCAGAGTCCCTACTCTAACCTCCACACTCCTGCCTTTCCTTCTCTCTCGCTGCCTTCTAACCTGCCTTCCTCCTCTGCTCTCTGATGGTCTTCGACGTACAGTAGTCCAATTTCCACTGGCACCCTGCTGGTCAACAGCACCGGAGGCGGTCGTTGTTAACCCGGGCCTCGACCGATCCGGTATGGCATCATATTTGTGATCCGCATGATAGTTTTGGCACAAGTTTTACGCCAGATGCCCTTCCTGACGCAACCCTCACCATTTATCCGGGCTTAGGACCGGCACCAGAAGTACACCCCTAATGGCTGGTTTTAAACCTTAATTATGATTATTTTATTAAAACTAATGACTGAAGAAATCAGTCCTAACTGGACTGAATGTGTCCTTCGTGACAGTCTCAGCTCATGACCAGCAAACTCAGCTCTGAGCAGCTGTTCACACAGAAAATCACCAGATTTTGCACTAACACACTAAAAAGTGCTGAACTGCAGAAAATATGGCGATTCTTAATGATCCTCACTGACTTTCAGACTTTTACAGACTATGCAGTGTCACTTTCTACTCTAACGTTCAAGTTCAAGTTCAAGTTCAAAGTGTTTATTGTCATATGTACAGAGGAAACAGGTTTCCTTATATACAATGAAAAGCTTACTTTGCTCCTCGCTAAGAATGCCAGATATAACATTAAGAATATAAAGAGTATATATACAACCATATATATTAATCAAGAAATAGTGCAATGTATAAATTACAGTGGTATGGGTAAATAGTGCTGTGCCTTGCCGGGAACATGATTATCTGAAGCAGAAATGAGTAGTAAAGTGCGATAGTGCAATTGTAAACATGTGCTACAGTTAAAGTGACAGTAGTTGCAGGTTATTCCTGAGGAAAGAGTTCTTTACCAGTGGGGTACACATCACACGTCTGTACCTAAGTCTGGCAGACCGAAGTGTGAATAGTTATTTCTGGTTCAGAACTCTGATTGCGGTGGGGAAGAAGGAGTTCTTTAGTCTGGAGGTCTTGCACATCATGCTCCTATACCTCCGTCCTGAGGGCAGAGGTTTGAACAGACCGTGCTGGGGGTGGGTGGGGTCTTTGATGATGGAGGCAGCTTTCCTTTGGACTCTGTGGTTGTAAATGTTCTGCAGAGAGTGCAGTGGAGAATTGGTGATCTTCTCTGCAGTCTTCACCACTCTCTGTAGGCATTTACGGTCCATCACGGTCAAGCTGCCGTACCACACGGTGATGCAGCTGGTCAGGAGGCTCTCAATGACGCAGTTGTAGAAGTTGCTGAGGATCACCGGAGACATCCCAAACCTCCTTAGCCTCCTCAGGAAGTACAGCCGCTGTTGAGCCTTTCTGACTAGCTGCTTGGTGTTCAGTGACCATGTGAGGTCTTCACTGATGTGGACACTCAGGTATTTAAAGCTGCTCACCCTCTCCACCTCGAGCTCCCGGATGAAAAGTGGCCGATGAGGTCTCCTCTCCTTCCTCATGTCCACTATCAGATCCTTTGTCTTGTCCGTGTTGAGGATGAGGTTGTTATCATCACACCATGACACCAGTCTGGTCACCTCCCTCCTGTAGGCTGCTTCATCTCCACCAGTGATACGTCCTATCACTGCTGTGTCGTCAGCAAACTTCAGGATGATGTTGTCCTTGTGGGAGGCGACACAGTCATGGGTGAACAGGGTGTAGAGAATAGGGCTGAGGACGCAGCCCTGTGGAGTGCCGATGTAGGTGGTGATGCTGGCTGAAGTCCTGTTGCTGATCCTGACAGACTGGGGCTAACATGCAGGGGTGTGGCAAAAATAAGGCTCTGAGTGACCAAAACTTTTTTTAAAGTTAATTTTTAAAATCTAAAAGCTTTTAACTTAAAAAAAATCAAAAAGATCTTTAAGTATTCTTTCATATAATATGATACCTTGTCTCTCCTGTGGTGCTCCCCAGGGCTCAGTTCTTGGCCCTTTACATTATATACGATCTTCCACTTGGCAAGATTGTTAGGCAGCACGGCCTCCAGTTCCACTGCTGCGCAAATCTACATACACTGGACCCTCAGGCAGACTCCCACCTGCTGCTTTGATCACCTGCTTGGCTGGCGTAACGATCTCGACGACTCAGAACTTCTCAGAATTAAACGGTGATCAATCTGAAGCTGAACCAATTGCATCTCCACCCTGGACAGTCCACCTTGACTATCCCAGACTCAACTACAGCCTCTGTCCAGGTTAGGAATCTCCATGACTCCACAGTGTCATTTGAAGGCCACATTAAAAACATATGAAAACAGCATGTTTTCTTCTTAAAAGGACTGCACTAACAGCCGGGAGACGAAAACTGGTTCCAGACCAGTTGGAGAAAATCATACTAACGTCACAACTCATTTCCCCAAAAGCCAATGAAAACTGAGAAGACAGCAAATAAAAGGCAGACAGGCAGCTGTTTAGTGAATAACCATTAGAAACCTAATTGTTTTGTTTTATAATGGGGAATCAGCTTAATGGTTGGCTTAACTAGATTCCTGTAGAGCACCTTTAGATCCCATTAGAAAAACATCAAATGCATTTGTTAAACCATTAGGATCCTGTACACTGTGATATCACCACATTAAAAAGGGAGCTGTGAGGGGAAGAGGACATTGACTGTACTGCTGTTCTAGTGGTTTTCTGGCCAAAACCATAAGAGAACATATAATATTCATGGATTTATTATTAAAAAAACATTCATGGTTTAAATTATGACTTTAGGAACACTGTGAGAGAAGACCATGGGGCAAAACGGCCCCCCATAAAAATGTATATTATTCCAGATTTTCCACTATTTTCCATCATTAACATTCCATATAGACTACGGAGACTCGTGTAGGTTCTCTGGTGGTTCTGGATGGTAAATAAAGTGTCTATATCTGTGTTGTAGTCATGGCAACGCCTGGTTCCCATCACCACCACTGTAAAGACGTCTGAACCAGTTCACACCAAACCCTCTGAACCTCCGATTACACCCCAGTCACTGAGTTATGGGGGGATTTTGATAAATGACTGAAATACACCTTTAACTGCACTATTTGTAACGGGGTAGCCGTTCATTCTCCCCTTATGGCTTATTTCTGAGTGACGACTACTATAAACACTAAACATGAAATGTGTCGTGATTATGCTGCTGCTGCGTCGTACACGTGAAGGATTCCCAAAAAGCAGGATTTCCCATTTAGTCGGATAAGTCAAGCTTATCCAGTATCCAGAGCTCTGGACACTGTAGACAGTCTCTGAGCACTGGACTGAAAACCCCTGACTCAGCCAGGAATATATAATAATAAATAATAGGAATAATACTACTGCTATTAATATTAGTAGTATAGTCACTTGTAGGTGGTTTGACCAGAGGAGGATGGGCTCCCCCTGGTGAGCCTGGTTCCTTCCAAGGTTTCTTCCTCAGTTCTGAGGGGGTTTTTCCTTGCCACTGGTGTCCCTGGCAGTGAAGCTGCTTTGTGACAACATCTGTTGTAAAAAGCGCTACAAATAAATTTGATTTGATATAATAAGGTTAGAACAGTGCTTAGGTCTCGTTTTAGGATATAAAAATGTAAAAATGACAGGACCACACATAACGTCAGTGTTTAACTGTAAAATGTATTTAATACAGGTTTTTAAGTATGAGAATCAGCATAACCGAATACTGTACAGAGACTCTGACGCCAGGCTGAAGCGAATGGTCCTCAGTCCTTTCCCAAACTGAACCCGGCAGAAGAGACAGATCTACCATCCTTAACGTCCACCAGGCTACTTGAATTTCCTCTTCTTCAGCAGCGCATCTCTGAGAGCAGCCTGAGGAAATTCAACACCACAAATCAGAACACAAACACAGCCGTGTTAAACGGTGCTCTGTTTCCAGGACAGACAGAGAAACGACAGAAATCAGAGTGAAGGATTTACACACTGAAAAACCCCATTACTGAGCTCAAAACCTGGAGTTGGATTACAGAAACGTCTTAACCCTGACATCTGACCTGCCTGGTCTCTGTGACGACTTTAGTTCGGACTGAGTTTAGGTCAGTATCCCAGAATATCAGCTCTTCATGACCTCATCATTAACTCCAGATCAGAAAACAGCATCACACAAACATCCTAACCGGACTAAACCTCCTAAATCCTGTCCTAACTTTAGGATGAACCCCAGCAGGGTCCTGACTCCTGTTTAAGGCCCGTTTCTCTGGTTCTGAGGCGGCTGAGTCAGGCAGCGTAGTTCACTACCAGCATAATGAGCTCCATTTATTCCTACTGTAAAACGCGGCTTTCACTGGGAGATGTTTTTCTCTTCTAACTCTGCGTTTAAACATCTCAGCTGCTGCCGACTCGAACTCCACCGCCCCTCTGATCACCTTCCTGTGTTAATGTAGATGATGGAGTATTACAGTGATGGTGGTGAATAATGAGGAGGTGGAGCTGAACGCGTGTCTGTTCATTAGGACGAGGAACGGTAGCGCGCTCGCTAAAACGCTTGGGAAATGGAGACTGAAACTGGGCGGCGACTCTGACAGACGGCGGGCGGCGACTCTGACAGACGGCGACTCTGATAAACAGCAGGGGGTGACTGATAAAATAAAAATAAAAGTAAAATATTTGTATGATGCTACAATCAGTGATCAGACGTAGCCCTTTCTCAGAACTGGGTGTGGCCTAATATTCTGACAAGCACACTTGATTGACAGTTTTCAGGTGAACACTCCCTGCTTGCCGTAGGGTAAGACACCCTCCCAATCTTAAAGGTAAGGATAGAGTACAATTCATCCTGCTGGCCTCCTCTAAAGGGGAACAGAGCGGTTTGGTGTGAAACGCTCTGCTCTAGACAAACTTAGCGAACTGCTCTGAATTCACTGCCTGATGCCCGAGACGCTGTCGCATGGTAAAGATGAAAACACCCCCCGGACTGAGCCCCTGTACCTGTTTCTCTCTGAAGGAGCGTTTGCCTTTGGTCCGGACGGTCTGGCTCTGCCTCATCATCATGAAGTTCTTCTTCTTCCTCTTCTCCTTGTTGCTGGTGCTGGCATACGGGTTCAGTTTGGTCTTCTTCTTCACAAACTCCTTCCTGTCCGTCCGGCCAGCCTGAGAGGGGACGCAACACGAGTGATGAAAACGGCTGAACAAAAACAGCCAGAGCCAGAACACAGCCAAATAACTGTTATTAGGATAAATGTCCCCTGTTAAAACATTAAAACACTGTTGATGACACAGGATGTAATTAAAACTGCAACTCTCTCTGAGTCCAACACAAAAACCACTCACTGCTCATGAAACCAGCACTACCTTAATCCAGTGAAATCATGGATGTAGGTTAGATGGACTTTAAACAGTCAAATAAAATGCTCTGTACTGCTGGCTGATAATCCAGGTGGTCTCACTAATGGCCTTGTGGAACTGATGCTCTGGACACAGATCAGTCCTTATTCTTGACTATAAACAGGCGCTGCCATTGAGAGTGATGTGTCCCAGTAAGGCGTGAGGATTCTCCCCAGCATTCTCACCAAAGCTGTGGCCAGTCTGGTCTCCTTGTCAGACTTGGGTTTCTTGTGTAAACGCTCGATGTCTCTCAGTGTGAGCAGCTCCCCTCTGAAACACAACAAGCCTCATGTCAACAGCGCCGTCTTCTTTTCACTGACAGCGTGATAAGCATTCATGGTAAATACAATAAAAAACACTTTTAATACATTAACCTGAAAGCTGCGGCCCCATTTTAGCCTGAAATGGCGTACTCAAAGTAAAGGGGGCGCTGTTCCCACAGACTTTGTTCTACAGTGCAGTTCTCGGTCTCATTTGAGTCTAGAACGGAGGAGTTTGTTTCCTCCTGGCTCAGATCTCTACACTGATCTCTGACTCTCGCCGTGCTATCAGACCACGTGTTTTGGCTGAAGGTGTCTCTGTGGAGGTGGAGAGGCTCTGAAGGTGACTGTGATTGATCATTTAGTGCTGATGCTACGAATGAGACGACGGATCATGAAGCGGTTTGAGGGAATCCGATTTGAGATTTCCCTCCTTGAGCTTGAAGTTCTGAGTTTATGTACAAAAATAAGTCTAATATGATCATTTTTCAACATCGTTTTATCATGAGTAAAAAAAAAAGACGGTTAAGACTATTATTGGCCTTTAAGACTGTTATATGCAAATGTGCTCCATTCTGACTGGTTGTGCCGCATTCAGAAAGCAGTCTGGGCTAAAACACTCGTGACGACAGCTGTAGGCTGAGTAGGTGACTGTAAAGGTGTTGAATTTTGGGGCAGCACAGCAGCAATGAATTCAAAATAATCTGAACTCTTATTTTGAGAAAGAAGGAAAACACAGTTTTCCATGATGTCGGTCATTTAAGAAATATATACTAGTGTTTAAAAGGCTGGAATCAGTGTTTTAAATTTGGTTCCAGATAAAAGTGTAAAATTATTATAATATTCTGATCTTATTTAGAGTTAATAGGAAGACAGGAAACAAATGAAGAAATATTACATGCGCCTGGAAAAATGAACAGAGATAAATATGATTCTGACTGAGAAGGCTGTGTGATACGAAGAATGAAGATACACTATATCACCAAAAGTGTTCACTCCCCCATCCAAACCACTGAATTCAGGTGTTCCAGTCTCTTCCATGGCCACAGGTGTATAAAGCCGAGCCCCTCGGCCTGCAGACTGCTTCTACAGACATTAGTGAAAGAATGGGTCGCTCTCAGGAGCTCAGTGAATTCCAGCGTGGTGCCGTGATCGGACGCCACCTGTGCAGCAAGTCCAGTCGTGAAATTTCCTCACTACTAAATATTCCACAGTCCACTGTCAGTGGGATTATAACAAAGTGGAAGCGATTGGGAACGACAGCAGCTCAGCCACGAAGTGGTCGGCCACGTAAAATGACAGAGCGGTCAGCGGATGCTGAGGGGCATAGTGCGCAGAGGTCACCGACTTTCTGCAGAGTCCATCACTACAGACCTCCAAACTTCATGTGGCCTTCAGATCAGCTCAAGAACAGCGTAGAGAGCTTCATGGAATGGGTTTCCATGGCCGAGCAGCTGCATCCAAGCCTTACATCACCAAGCGCAGTGCAAAGCGTGGAATGCAGTGGTGTAAAGCGCCGCCACTGGACTCTAGAGCAGTGGAGACGAGTTCTCTGGAGTGACCAATCACGCTTCTCCCTCTGGAAATCTGATGGACGAGTCTGGATTTGGCGGTTGCCAGGAGACGGTACTTGTCTGACTGCATTGTGCCGAGTGTAAAGTTTGGTGGAGGGGGGATCATGGTGTGGGGGTGTTTTTCAGGAGTTGGGCTCGGCCCCTTAGTTCCAGTGAAAGGAACTCTTAAAGCTTCAGCACCAAGAGATTTTGGACAATTTCACACTCCCAACTTTGTGGGAACAGTTTGGGGACGGCCCCTTCCTGCTCCAACATGACTGCACACCAGTGCACAAAGCAGGTCCATAAAGACGTGGATGAGCCAGTTTGGTGTGGAAGAACTTGACTGGCCTGCACAGAGTCCTGACCTCAACCCCATAGAACACCTTTGGGATGAATTAGAGCGGAGACTGTGAGCCAGGCCTTCTCGTCCAACATCAGTGTCTGTCCTCACAAATGTGCTTCTGGAAGAACGGTCAGAAATTCCCATAAACACTCCTAACCCTTGTGGAAAGCCTTCCCAGAAGAGCTGAAGCTGTTATAGCTGCAAAGGGTGGGCCGACATCATATTAAACCCTATGGATCAAGAATGGGACGTCACTCAAGTTCATATGCGTGTGAAGCCAGACGACCGAATACTTTTGGCAATATAGTGTTTAATAATATTAATCCACAGGATTAGTCTTCTTTCAAAATAGGAGTTAGGGTTAATCACAGAAACCCAAAACAATAATTACAATTACAACAATCAAAACATCCCAGAAATACTGAATAAAATTACTGAATATCTGTTTGTGCCTTTCACTGTAAGTCACTTCTGTACATAATTTTACAATAAAAAGTGATCTCAAACTTTTGAATGGCAGTATAGCTGCACTTTCTGCAATAAAACTGACCTTTTCAAAGCTAAAGTCCCTCATATGAGGTCAGTAATTAAACACCTTCTCCTTCACCTTCACTGACCGGCCAGCCGGTCCAGTCTTTCGTCCCTCACTGTTATAACGATTCTGTAATAACGTTCCTTTGTGTTCTCTGTGGTTAATCACTCAGATATGTACCTCTCCTCCTCATCACTGTCGGCCTTCTTCCTCTTCTGGCCCTTTCCAGGCGCGGCGTTGACGTCTTTGGCCATCTGTGCGAGGCGGATCTTCTTGAAATCGTCCTGCGTGAGGAGCCGGCTGGCGCTGACCACTGCGGCTTTAGCCTTCCTCTCCTCTGCGGGGATACTCTGGAGCTTCTCCGCCTGAGAAACACACACAAAGCTCACTGTAGCCTGCGCTCCACACAACATCAACCATAAGCTTACGGCTGCATTAGGTGTTTTATTTATTAACTATGAAAGAAGTGTCGTTACTGAGTGAGGAGAACAAACAGTCTAAAACATGG
>NC_051226.1:389637-427137 GCF_015220715.1 Pygocentrus nattereri
AATGAGTGTCAAGTCAGGTTCTGTTCTTTTCTTAGGCTTTGTTCACACAGCAGGTAAAAGCCTTTTTCCTCATATGACTCAGGTGTGTTACCTGTGTCAGCCTGAACAGCACAAACACACCCAATCTGACATTTCAGCAGCAGTGCGGCTCAGCCTGAACAGCCAGTTCAGAACTCAAGGGCTTTTACGTCAATCCAGCTCTGAGACAGCTACTCGCAGCTCGGGTTACAGAGTCCACAGTACCGGAACCGACAGAGACGCTGTGGGCTGTAAAAACAATTAACCTTCAACATTTAATCTCTAATTACTGTCCAGCTACTATCCAGGGGCAGTTGTGTGCTGGAGGTCAGGGAACCAGCCCTGTGACCGGAAGGTCACCAGTTCGATCCCCAGAGCTGACAGTACGTGACCGAGCTGTCCTTTCCGTAAACTCTTACAAAGGACTGCTCTTTAAGGATCTTTAGTAAAGAAAATGGTTCTACATAGAACCATGAAGACTCAAAGAACCCTTGGCATAATTAAATGGTTCTCTACATGGTGGAATGGTTCTTAGACGGAAAATGTGCTGTAGATGGTCCTACAAAGAACCTTTTTTGATGAGATAATCCTTTGAGTCCCACAGTGGGGAAATTCTCAGTGCTACGACAGCGAGGCGCCAGCGAGGCGCCAGCGAGGCGTCAGCGAGGCGTCAGCGAGGCGCCAGCGAGGCGTCAGCGAGGCGACAGCGAGGCATTTTGGACCACACTCTGTGTGTGTGTGTCTCAGTGTGTGTGTGTGTCTGTGTGTGTGTGTCTCAGTGTGTGTGTGTGTCTGTGTGTGTCAGTGTCAGTGTGTGTATCAACGTTTTCTCTGTTTACATTAATTCTGCTACTTGGTCTTTTCCCTGTCAGAAACCCAAGTCACCGCCCAGTAAATATGTTTATCTTTTCTTCTTCTCCTCCTCCTGACCTGTGAACAAGGTTTGATGTTTGGGTTCCAACTTCTTTACTGACCTCATGAATTCCCACTAGCCTGGAGATGAACTCCATCAGCATGATCTTCACCTCAAAGCGCTCCTTCGAGCTCTCCAGCTCCTTCAGGAGCTTCTCCGCAAAATCTGCAACACAGCGCATTTTAAAAAACAACAGAAACAACATCAGAGAGAGAAAAAGGAGGAGTGGAGCCAGAGCAGACGTTACCCTGAGGATCATGGATCAGGTGAATCGCAGAGAAATTAAACACCTCCACTTTCCTTTTCTTCTTGTGTTTCTGTAAATAACAGAAAATCAGCATCTTCAGAATCTGCCCCTCCATCACTGATCAAACCTCAAGTTAAGTTTATTTGTCATTCGCACGTCAGGACGTTTGTGCTCTGAAACGCTTGTGGTGAGGCTCAGAAAGTCACTCTACAGACAGTAAATAAGTCAAATCTAAAAATCTCACTGAAATATATTAATATACACAACATTATAAAGACTACACATTTCACATCATTCATCACCGTCGTCGTCACTCTTCTCAGTCATCGCCACACCCCAGTCAGTCATCGCCACACCCCAGTCAGTCATCGCCACACCCCAGTCAGTCATCGCCACACCCCAGTCAGTCATCGCCACACCCCAGTCAGTCAGTCAGTCAATTATCGCCACTCCCAGTCAGTCGGTCATCGCCACTCCCAGTCAGTCAGTCAGTCATTGCCACTCCCAGTCAGTCAGTCAGTCAGTCAGTCAGTCAGTCAGTCAGTCATCGCCACTCCCAGTCAGTCAGTCAGTCATCGCCACTCCCAGTCAGTCAGTCAGTCAGTCATCGCCACTCCCAGTCAGTCGGTCATCGCCACTCCCAGTCAGTGAATTATCGCCACTCCCAGTCAGTCGGTCATCGCCACTCCCAGTCAGTCAGTCAGTCAGTCAGTCAGTCAGTCAGTCAGTCAGTCATCGCCACTCCCAGTCAGTCAGTCAGTCAGTCATCGCCACTCCCAGTCAGTCATCGCCACTCCCAGTCAGTCATCGCCACTCCCAGTCAGTCAGTCAGTCAGTCATCGCCACTCCCAGTCAGTCAGTCATCGCCACTCCAAGTCAGTCAGTCAGTCATCACCACTCCCAGTCAGTCTGTCAGTCATTGCCACTCCCAGTCAGTCAGTCAGTCATCACCACTCCCAGTCAGTCAGTCGTCGCCACTCCCAGTCAGTCAGTCAGTGAGTCAGTCGTCGCCACTCCCAGTCAGTCAGTCAGTGAGTCAGTCGTCGCCACTCCCAGTCAGTCAGTCAGTGAGTCAGTCGTCGCCACTCCCAGTCAGTCAGTCAGTGAGTCAGTCGTCGCCACTCCCAGTCAGTCAGTCAGTGAGTCAGTCGTCGCCACTCCCAGTCATCACCAGTCATCCATCACCACATCATCTCGATCATCACACATCTCTGTGCACAGCAGCTGTAATCAGTCTGATTGAAATACCTTCAGGACTTTCATGGCTTTCTCCAGCTTCTTCTTGTTCTTGGATGTCTTCTTTCCTGTGGAGTATCGGACCATCAGATCTCTGGCTGAAGGTCCGTCCTCCTGGAAACAACAGATCAGCTCAGTCAGACAGGTGGAAGTGCAGGTCCAGAGCAGAATTTAAAAAAAATGATAAAAGGTGGAGAAATAAGGAAACAGAGAACTGTGAACGTCCTGTTCTACCAACAGCGTGACGCTGTACATTTACTCTTCTGCACATTTACAACTGCATTTACAGCAAACATGTATAATTCTCATTCACTGAAACTGACGACCTGCAGTTTCATAAATAAGTCCTTCTAGTATATAATATTGCTACCAACATGCCAATAATCAGAATCATCATCAGGACTTGAACTTGTGAGTTTCCAGTGATGGAGTGAAATCTTAACTCCACCCCCAGGGCTATGATATTTAATTACATTAGAAATTATTTAAAGAGCCCAACACATTTTCTTCTTTAATATGGTGATGGTCATAAATAAAGTATGATAAGTAGTAAACAAACAGAAACGTGCCGCCTCACTCGCCCACATCACACAGTCCATACGTGGATCCAAAAACAGTTCGATTTGCGTTCTGTGTGTTTGTGATTTAGCCACATATTTAGCCTACAGCATCTCAGGTCCGCCCACTCACGCTGAAGCTCGGAATGCTTTAAAATGTGTGGTTGTTGGCGTTTAATTTCTTTTTATTGTGCAGAACAGTAAAGGGTGCTTTACTTTAACACAGAAGTTAAAAAGAGGTTAGTTAAGATTTCTGGTATAAAAATATTCCACTAGATTAGATTCAACTGTGTCACTGGTCAGAATGTAAGTACAGAGCCAATGAGATGCTGTTCGCATCTAACCAGAAGTGCAAAATACATTATTTACATATAAAGGTGAAGAAAGGAACTGGACGCTTACAATTTGTAGAAATAAGGATGACCGTGTTAAAAAAACATAGTAGCAAATATAAATATAATATTCATATATACAGAGTGAGTGGAGAGAATGCACGTGGGCTACACGCACAGAATAGAGCAGAACCTCATCTCCACTTCTGTTTTTCAGTTTCTGACATTTGAAAAAAACCTGTTGGCCTTTAGCTTGTGTGTAAATTTCATGATAAATAGATCAAAAGAAACGACTCAAAATATACTTGGGAAAACGTCTGGTTCCATTGACCTGCATTAAAAGTAAAGCATGTTTGTTCCTTCTCCTGTTTTGGAGATAGAAGGTCTTCAACAGCAGCGATACGTAAAGTGTGCAGAGTGAAATATTTACTGTTACTGTCCAGGGTGAGTCAAAAGTCACAGGACACCACTTTATTGTATTTTTTATGCCGTTACAAGCCTCAACGACGCGGTGCTGAAGGTTTGCTGCGGATTTTCTCAGCATGCACAATTTGTCTGAGACGACCCGACAATAAAATAAAAAATAAAATGATAAAATCTGTCCTGTGACTTTTGACTCACCCTGTACATGTGGGCAGGGCAATAATGCTAGGACACTAAGTGCAGTGCCAGTGCAGTGAATGCAGTGATGCAGTTAGAGCGGCAGTGTGGAGGTCAGCAGGGTCACAGCCTCTTTCTGAGCCGGCTGGTTTGGGAGCTCTTAAGGCGATAAAATGCTGACTGAGTAACTGAAGTTGAAATGCCTCGTTCACTCAGTGACGCACCTCTGATTCTGAATCACTGTCCTTTTTCTCATCTTCGTCTTTTCCCAGGAAAAACGTCAGGGCAGCCACCAGGATCTGAACACAGAGAGAGAGCAGTGGAATCAGCGGCACCTCCACACAGACCAGCTTAAACCTCACACAGGGAAAAGAAGCTTCTACCTTCGTAACTTTGGAGAAACAGGCTGTTGTGATAACATTCACTGTTTTGGCATCATTCCTGAAACGAGGGAAGGAAAAATGAACAAATTACATAACATTACTGTATGTAATGTTCATCACTGCTGTCGGAAGAAAACCTCGCATCTCCAAAATGGAAACTTTACAGGAGAAGGAAAAAACTCACTTTACTTCTAATGTAAATCAATGGAACCAGAATTTTTTCCAAGTCATTCTGGGCTGTTTCTTTTGATCCATTCATCATAAAATTTACTCCAAATGTAAAGAGCTGCAGGCGTTTTCAAATGATATAAAAAACTGAAAAACGACAAAAATGGAGATACATGGTTTTGCTCCGACAACAGCGATATAATAATATAAATATGAACTATAATACACTAATAAAACACAGAACATTGTATTACACACTACAGACAGAGGCACAGTACGAGCATGTTTTATCATCACTGTGGTAAATTTATCATGAAGGAGTCTGCTGTGAGAAGAGAGCAGCTTCATGGAGAGAGTGAGGACACCACGACCCAAAAACAGCTTCATTTGAATTGTTTCTGTAATGTCGCACACACACACATATACACACGCACACACACACACATATATACACACACACACACATATACACACACACACACATATACACACACACACACACACACACACACACACATACACACGCACACACACATACACACGCACACACACACACACACACACATATATACACACACACACACATATATACACACACACACACATATACACACACACACACATATACACACACACACACACACACACACACACACACACACATACACACACACACACGCACACGCGCACACACACACACACACACACATACACACGCACACACACACACACACACATACACACACACACACACGCACACGCACATATACACACACACACACGCACACACACATACACACACATATATAAGCGCACACACACACATATACACACACACACGCACACGCACACACACATATATACACACACACACACACATATACACACACACACACACATATATACACACACACACACACATATATACACACACACACGCACACACATACACACACACACACACACACACATATACACACACACACATATATACACACACACACACACGCACATATATATAAGCGCACACACGCACATATACGCGCACACACACGCACATATACATACACATGTATACACATATATATATAGTAAATGTCCCGTCTAAGGCTGATGTCCTCAAAAAAGTACACTTTTAATGGGGCTTTTGAAAGTTTACTGTGTGTGACGAGTAAAATGTGCAGGATTTTCACTGCAGATTAAAGCGGAATTCAGCTTATTAACATGTATATTAACAGGTCTACAGTGGTTATGATATAAACAGGCACTCGGACTGGTCTGCTGAGTTTATTTGTAGAGGCTTTACAGTGGTGGTGATGGGAACCAGGCATCGCCATGACTACAACACAGATATAGACACTTTATTTACCATCCAGAACCACCAGAGAACCTACACGAGTCTTCTGAGCTTATATGGAATGTTGATGATGGAAAACTGGAAAATCTGGAATAATGAGTTTTCTTTGGGGACTATTTTGCCGCACAGCGCCCTGCATGTCTCCCTCCACCATGAATGGAGTTGAAGTTCTCTAAACTCTCATAAAACAGCGTCTCAGTCATCAGGCAGTGAATTCAGAACCAGCTTATGTAGGAACTTTCTGTAGGAGCTTTTACAGGGGACGTCTGGTTCCCATCACCACCACTGTGAGGAGCTTTTAGAGGGACGTCTGGTTCCCATCACCACCACTGTGAGGAGCTTTTAGAGGGACGTCTGGTTCCCATCACCACCACTGTGAGGAGCTTTTAGAGGGACGTCTGGTTCCCATCACCACCACTGTGAGGAGCTTTTAGAGGGACGTCTGGTTCCCATCACCACCACTGTGAGGAGCTTTTAGAGGGACGTCTGGTTCCCATCACCACCACTGTGAAGAGCTTTTAGAGGGACGTCTGGTTCCCATCACCACCACTGTGAGGAGCTTTTAGAGGGAGACGTCTGGTTCCCATCACCACCACTGTGAGCAGTTCTGACTCAGTGAGTTTATCTAGAACCGAGTTTCACACCGAACCGCTCAGAATGACGTCTACCACTTAATAATGCAAAAATATTTGAGATGTTTAAAGCCTGAAGTTCCTCTAAGTTTGCCGATGTTCAGTAAAATGATCGAACCGCCTTGTTTTTAACAGATGAAGCGGTTTTCAGTTACTGGGTTACTAAATATTACGTCATTTCCTCATAGTGTAAAATTATTTAGGTTTATATTGTTAATTTTGTGGAGGATGGAGTTATATTTCTATATTCAGATTATTTTTTATTTTTATGAATATTGTATATTTGATAATAAGTAAAAGGTAATAAGGTTAATTACGTTGCTTGTTTATTCCCCACTGTGGGACTCAATCTTACCTCGACATGAAGTTTTAGTAAAGATTTATTAAAACAGTGCATTCTCTAAAAGGCATATACACTAAAAATACAAGTGAAAGTGGACGTGGTCATTTCATTACTGATAATCATGAATTAAACCAACAAAAAATGATTTTTTACCTACAAAAAAAGGTACAGGCTCTGGAACAGACCACCTCCTCCATCTGTAGCCCTTCTGTGTCTCACACAAATGAAAATTAAACTGGAGGACATCATGGATGACCTCAACGCAGCCTAAACCCATCAGAGGGGCTGTCTGAACACGTCTGGAGCGAGGACGGTCAGCGCGAACTCTCTCTTACCAGATATTCCTTTTGTACAGCTCCACAATCACATCTAAAGAAATCTTGGCCGCGATGGGGTTTGAATCTCTCAGCATCGTGTACATGAAGTTCTGCAGGGTCTGAACAAAGAGAACGTTAGAATTAAAGATCTACTGGACAGAACTGACCACAGCATCACTGGGCTCAGCAGACGACTCACTGTGTTCAGTCTGTTGTTCTTATGCTTTGCGTTGATGTTCTTGATGTCGGTCACGATGTGAGTGTACAGAGTCTGAGGAGAGAAGAACATGAGAGTCAGAGACACACCTGACCCTCAGCGGTCAGCGGAGTCCACCGCCAGGGAGCGCTGCGAGGGCGTTTATGGAGAAAGTGAGAGTCTCACCTTCCTCAGAAGCTTGTCGTGGCAGCGCAGCAGCTCAAAGAACAACTCCAGGAGACTCGTGGGGTCGATCAGGTCTTTGTTCCTCAACAGAATCAGCGCTTTGCAAAACGTCTATATGGAAGAGGGAAAGAGTCGCCACATCAACAAGAACTCCAACAGCTGACCGTCTCTGGACATCAGTGCCGCAACAAGCCGTCAAACCAAACACCATTTACCTGTCAGATACTCTTTCCAGGGTCTGCAGGTGAGTTTCAGGTCATTGTTTCTTTGCAGATCTTCTGCATGTTTGCCTACACTGTTCACTTCCAAGCTCATGAGTCCATCAACAAACACAAGCCCAGCACAAAAAAACCTCCAGATGTTGAGGTTTCCACATCTGTGCTTTACAGAACCCACAGTGCGGTCTGGCACTCCAGGCTCTCTCCACAAATAGTCCATCATCATCAGTTTTTCTCTCAATCCAACATCACTTTGTTAAACGCTGTAGGAAGTAACTTCCCTAAAGTCTAATAACAGAATATATTGTTCCTCAGAGACGAGTGGAAAAAATTCATTTCTCAAAATTACTCTGACTATGTGCTGAATATTCATAAACAGTTCTTAGACGTTGCTTTACGTAATGAATATTCATAAACAGTTCTTAGACGTTGCTTTACGTAATGAATATTCATAAACAGTTCTTAGACGTTGCTTTACGTAATGAATATTCATAAACAGAAAGTTGATGTAAACACGTAACGAGCAGCGACGCAGGTTTCTCCTCTGCAGTTTGTGAAGGACTTGACCCTCCTCTCTCGGGACGCCACAAGTACGACACCGTTTGACCCGCTACCTTCAAGACGTGTGGCAGACAAGCATCAAGACTCTTCTCTGTCCTGGAGCCCAGGTGGTGGACTGAACTCCCCCTGGCTGTCCGAACAGCAGAGTAAACTGAAGACCATCTCTCTGTGAAGCACTTAAGGAGCAGTAATCCAAGTGCTGTGTGTCTTTATTCTGTATTGCTCACGGTTCCAGATTTCAGCTCTGGCTTTATTTTCTGGCAGCGCTTGAGCTGAAGGGTAGTGCGGACTCTAACCTGCGTTCTAGCTACATTCTCTAAATCAACAACTCAGCACTCCCGTAAACCCCCAGTTCCTTCTGCTAAACAGCGTCAACGTAAGTCCAATGTTGAACAAATGATTCTGTGGCACTCTTAAATGTTTAAAGTGTCCAAATCATAGGTCCACTGTCTGTGTGCTTTGGGTGGGCAACAGTCTTACCATTCGGAGGTCCGGCTCCAGCACTGTGTGGTGATTCAAGAGCAGCTCGGTCAGTTCTTTAGGGAAACTGGAGAGCTCCTCCAGATAGCAGTGACCGACCTGTAGAACAACACCACAGTGATCAGGAACGCCCTCCAATTCATTTATACCTACAGACACAACAGCGGATGGACGAAATGGACCACACCTGGGCCAGAAACATCACCAGCTCGGCCAGGTCTTTGTTGGGTTTGTCTGGCTGGTGTTTGAAGATCTGGATGTTGGACTGATAGTGACGGAACTGCTGGAGGAACTGCAAAAGGAGAGGTTTTATTATGGTATTCGCTCAGGAGGAGGAATAAACATGTGCGCACAGGTTACACAGCTGGTGCCTTTGAAACATTTGGAAATTAGCTCTGTCCTCAAAAAGCAGTCCAGGCTAAAACACTAACTTCAGCATGAATGGGTGGAGCTAAAGAGCTGCAGGCAGAATAAATAAAGTCAGTGGTTTTCATGACATCACAAAAAACTATGAAATGAAAATGGACTGTTTCCATACAATTATCATATTTTATTTCTATTTTATTATGAATAAAGTTATATTTGTTTACCTCCTCTGTGTAGGACCTGGGGTCTCTCTTGATGAGGTTCTGGAGTGTGTGTGTGTGTGTGTGTGTGTGGTACCTCCTCTGTGTAGGACCGGGGGTCTCTCTTGATGAGGTTCTGGAGTGTGTGTGTGTGTGTGTGTGTGTGTGTGTGTGTGTGGTACCTCCTCTGTGTAGGACCGGGGGTCTCTCTTGATGAGGTTCTGGAGTGTGTGTGTGTGTGTGTGAGGTACCTCCTCTGTGTAGGACCGGGGGTCTCTCTTGATGAGGTTCTGGAGTGTGTGTGTGTGTGTGTGTGTGTGTGTGTGTGTGTGTGTGTGTGTGTGTGTGTGTGTGTGTGTGAGGTACCTCCTCTGTGTAGGACCGGGGGTCTCTCTTGATGAGGTTCTGGAGTTGGGGCAGGTTGGTGGGCAGCTTGTTGTTGTGTCTCCCCGACATGACTGAGAAGGTCCGAGTTCAGGGCTGCGGTCCGAGTGTCCAGTGGCGGCTCCTCCGTCTGCCGGGCGGTCAGTTTCTGCTTTATTCTGGTGTTTATCGGACTCTCCGGCTCCGTCTGCACAGCGGCGTGGCTCACCAGGGCAGCGCCATACTGACTGTGACGTAGAGGAAGTACGGAGAGGACGGAAGGACAAACTGGGCGCTCGACCGGAAAGCGTTACAAAAAACACCAACGAGTTCCGAAGACGAGGCAGTGCGTCCTGAATATTCATAAACAGCACTAAGACGTTGCTGTATGTGCTGAATATTCATAAACAGCACTAAGACGTTGCTGTATGTGCTGAATATTCATAAACAGCACTAAGACGTTGATGTATGTGCTGAATATTCATAAACAGTTCTAAGACGTTGCTGTATGTGCTGAATATTCATAAACAGCACTAAGACGTTGCTGTATGTGCTGAATATTCATAAACAGCTCTAAGACGATGCAGTATGTGCTGAATATTCATAAACAGCACTAAGACGTTGCTGTGTGTGCTGAATATTCATAAACAGCACTAAGACGTTGCTGTATGTGCTGAATATTCATAAACAGCACTAAGACGTTGCTGTATGTGCTGAATATTCATAAACAGCACTAAGACGTTGCTGTGTGTGATGAATATTCATAAACAGTATTAAGACGTTGCTGTATGTGCTGAATATTCATAAACAGCACTAAGACGATGCTGTATGTGCTGAATATTCATAAACAGCTCTAAGACGTTGCTGTATGTGCTGAACATTCATAAACAGCACTAAGACGTTGCTGTATGTGCTGAATATTCATAAACAGTACTAAGACGTTGCTGTATGTGCTGAATATTCATAAACAGCACTAAGACGTTGCTGTATGTGCTGAATATTCATAAACAGTACTAAGATGTTGCTGTATGTGATGAATATTCATAAACAGCACTAAGACGTTGCAGTATGTGCTGAATATTCATAAACAGTACTAAGACGTTGCTGTATGTGCTGAATATTCATAAACAGCTCTAAGACGTTGCTGTATGTGCTGAATATTCATAAACAGCACTAAGACGATGCAGTATGTGCTGAATATTCATAAACAGCACTAAGACGTTGCTGTATGTGCTGAATATTCATAAACAGCTCTAAGACGTTGCTGTATGTGCTGAATATTCATAAACAGTAATAAGACGTTGCTGTATGTGCTGAATATTCATAAACAGCTCTAAGACGTTGCTGTATGTGCTGAATATTCATAAACAGTACTAAGACGTTGCTGTATGTGCTGAATATTCATAAACAGCACTAAGACGTTGCTGTATGTGCTGAATATTCATAAACAGCACTAAGATGTTGCTGTATGTGCTGAATATTCATAAACAGTACTAAGACGTTGCTGTATGTGCTGAATATTCATAAACAGCACTAAGACGTTGCTGTATGTGCTGAATATTCATAAACAGTACTAAGACGTTGCTGTATGTGCTGAATATTCATAAACAGTACTAAGACGTTGCTGTATGTGCTGAATATTCATAAACAGTACTAAGACGTTGCTGTGTGTGCTGAATATTCATAAACAGCACTAAGACGTTGCTGTGTGTGCTGAATATTCATAAACAGTTCTAAGACGTTGCTGTATGTGCTGAATATTCATAAACAGTACTTAGACGATGCAGCATGTGCTGAATATTCATAAACAGTACTAAGACGTTGCTGTATGTGCTGAATATTCATAAACAGCACCAAGACGTTGCTGTATGTGCTGAATATTCATAAACAGTATTAATACGTTGCTGTATGTGCTGAATATTCATAAACAGCACTAAGACGTTGCTGTATGTGCTGAATATTCATAAACAGTATTAATACGTTGCTGTATGTGCTGAATATTCATAAACAGCACTAAGACGTTGCTGTATGTGCTGAATATTCATAAACAGCACTAAGACGTTGCTGTATGTGCTGAATATTCATAAACAGCACTAAGACGTTGCAGTATGTGCTGAATATTCATAAACAGCTCTAAGACGTTGCTGTATGTGCTGATTATTCATAAACAGTAATAAAACGTTGCTGTATGTGATGAATATTCATAAACAGCACTAAGACGTTGCAGTATGTGCTGAATATTCATAAACAGCACTAAGACGTTGCTGTATGTGCTGAATATTCATAAACAGTATTAATACGTTGCTGTATGTGCTGAATATTCATAAACAGTAAGAAGACGTTGCTGTATGTGCTGAATATTCATAAACAGTATTAATACGTTGCTGTATGTGCTGATTATTCATAAACAGCACTAAGACGTTGCTGTATGTGCTGATTATTCATAAACAGCACTAAGACGTTGCTGTATGTGCTGAATATTCATAAACAGTACTAAGACGTTGCTGCGTGTGCTGAATATTCATAAACAGCACTAAGACGTTGCTGTATGTGCTGAATATTCATAAACAGTACTAAGACGTTGCTGTATGTGCTGAATATTCATAAACAGCACTAAGACGATGCAGTGTGTGCTGAATATTCATAAACAGTACTAAGACGTTGCTGTATGTGCTGAATATTCATAAACAGCACTAAGACGATGCTGTATGTGCTGAATATTCATAAACAGCACTAAGACGTTGCAGTATGTGATGAATATTCATAAACAGCACTAAGACGTTGCTGTATGTGCTGAATGTTCATAAACAGCACTAAGACGTTGCAGTATGTGCTGAATATTCATAAACAGCACTAAGACGTTGCTGTATGTGATGAATATTCAGAAACAGCACTAAGACGTTGCTGTATGTGCTGAATATTCATAAACAGTATTAAGACGTTGCTGTATGTGCTGAATATTCATAAACAGCACTAAGACGATGCAGTATGTGCTGAATATTCATAAACAGCACTAAGACGTTGCTGTATGTGCTGAATATTCATAAACAACACTAAGACGTTGCTGTATGTGATGAATATTCATAAACAGCACTAAGATGTTGCTGTATGTGCTGAATATTCATAAACAGCTCTAAGACGTTGCTGTATGTGCTGAATATTCATAAACAGTAATAAGACGTTGCTGTATGTGATGAATATTCATAAACAGCACTAAGATGTTGCAGTATGTGCTGAATATTAATAAACAGCTCTAAGACGTTGCTGTTTGTGCTGATTATTCATAAACAGTAATAAGATGTTTCTGTATGTGCTGAATATTCATAAACAGCTCTAAGACGATGCAGTGTGTGCTGAATATTCATAAACAGTACTAAGACGTTGCTGTAT
This sequence comes from Pygocentrus nattereri, assembly GCF_015220715.1. Lineage (NCBI taxonomy): Eukaryota > Metazoa > Chordata > Actinopteri > Characiformes > Serrasalmidae > Pygocentrus > Pygocentrus nattereri. The sequence continues at coordinate 402,701 of NC_051226.1, forward strand.
GTGCTGAATATTCATAAACAGTACTAAGACGATGCAGTGTGTGCTGAATATTCATAAACAGTACTAAGATGTTGCTGTGTGTGCTGTATATTTATAAACAGTACTAAGACGTTGCTGTATGTGCTGAATATTCATAAACAGTACTAAGACATTGCTGTATGTGCTGAATATTCATAAACAGTACTAAGATGTTGCTGTGTGTGCTGAATATTCATAAACAGTACTAAGACGTTGCTGTATGTGCTGAATATTCATAAACAGTACTAAGATGTTGCTGTGTGTGCTGAATATTCATAAACAGCACTAAGACGATGCTGTATGTGCTGAATATTCATAAACAGTTCTAAGACGTTGCTGTATGTGCTGAATATTCATAAACAGCACTAAGACGATGCAGTGTGTGCTGAATATTCATAAACAGTTCTAAGACGTTGCTGTATGTGCTGAATATTCATAAACAGTACTTAGACGATGCAGCATGTGCTGAATATTCATAAACAGTACTAAGACGTTGCTGTATGTGCTGAATATTCATAAACAGCACCAAGACGTTGCTGTATGTGCTGAATATTCATAAACAGTATTAATACGTTGCTGTATGTGCTGAATATTCATAAACAGCACTAAGACGTTGCTGTATGTGCTGAATATTCATAAACAGTATTAATACGTTGCTGTATGTGCTGAATATTCATAAACAGCACTAAGACGTTGCTGTATGTGCTGAATATTCATAAACAGCACTAAGACGTTGCAGCATGTGCTGAATATTCATAAACAGCTCTAAGACGTTGCTGTATGTGCTGATTATTCATAAACAGTAATAAGACGTTGCTGTATGTGATGAATATTCATAAACAGCACTAAGATGTTGCTGTATGTGCTGAATATTCATAAACAGTAATAAGACGTTGCTGTATGTGATGAATATTCATAAACAGCACTAAGATGTTGCAGTATGTGCTGAATATTAATAAACAGCTCTAAGACGTTGCTGTATGTGCTGAATATTCATAAACAGCTCTAAGACGTTGCTGTATGTGCTGAATATTCATAAACAGTAATAAGACGTTGCTGTATGTGCTGAATATTCATAAACAGCTCTAAGACGTTGCTGTATGTGCTGAATATTCATAAACAGTAATAAGACGTTGCTGTATGTGATGAATATTCATAAACAGCACTAAGATGTTGCAGTATGTGCTGAATATTAATAAACAGCTCTAAGACGTTGCTGTATGTGCTGAATATTCATAAACAGCTCTAAGACGTTGCTGTATGTGCTGAATATTCATAAACAGTAATAAGACGTTGCTGTATGTGCTGAATATTAATAAACAGCTCTAAGACGTTGCTGTATGTGCTGAATATTCATAAACAGCTCTAAGACGTTGCTGTATGTGCTGATTATTCATAAACAGTAATAAGACGTTGCTGTATGTGATGAATATTCATAAACAGCACTAAGATGTTGCTGTATGTGCTGAATATTCATAAACAGCTCTAAGACGTTGCTGTATGTGCTGAATATTCATAAACAGCACTAAGATGTTGCTGTATGTGCTGAATATTAATAAACAGCTCTAAGACGTTGCTGTATGTGCTGAATATTCATAAACAGCTCTAAGACGTTGCTGTATGTGCTGATTATTCATAAACAGTAATAAGACGTTGCTGTATGTGATGAATATTCATAAACAGCACTAAGATGTTGCTGTATGTGCTGAATATTCATAAACAGCTCTAAGACGTTGCTGTATGTGCTGAATATTCATAAACAGTATTAATACGTTGCTGTATGTGATGAATATTCATAAACAGCACTAAGACGTTGCTGTATGTGCTGAATATTCATAAACAGTATTAATACGTTGCTGTATGTGCTGAATATTCATAAACAGCACTAAGACATTGCTGTATGTGCTGAATATTCATAAACAGCACTAAGACGTTGCAGCATGTGCTGAATATTCATAAACAGCTCTAAGACGTTGCTGTATGTGCTGATTATTCATAAACAGTAATAAGACGATGCTGTATGTGATGAATATTCATAAACAGCACTAAGATGTTGCTGTATGTGCTGAATATTCATAAACAGCTCTAAGACGTTGCTGTATGTGCTGAATATTCATAAACAGTAATAAGACGTTGCTGTATGTGATGAATATTCATAAACAGCACTAAGATGTTGCAGTATGTGCTGAATATTAATAAACAGCTCTAAGACGTTGCTGTATGTGCTGAATATTCATAAACAGCTCTAAGACGTTGCTGTATGTGCTGAATATTCATAAACAGTAATAAGACGTTGCTGTATGTGCTGAATATTAATAAACAGCTCTAAGACGTTGCTGTATGTGCTGAATATTCATAAACAGCTCTAAGACGTTGCTGTATGTGCTGAATATTCATAAACAGTAATAAGACGTTGCTGTATGTGATGAATATTCATAAACAGCACTAAGATCTTGCTGTATGTGCTGAATATTCATAAACAGCTCTAAGACGATGCAGTGTGTGCTGAATATTCATAAACAGTACTAAGACGTTGCTGTATGTGCTGAATATTCATAAACAGTACTAAGACGATGCAGTGTGTGCTGAATATTCATAAACAGTATTAAGATGTTGCTGTGTGTGCTGAATATTTATAAACAGTACTAAGACGTTGCTGTATGTGCTGAATATTCATAAACAGGACTAAGACATTGCTGTATGTGCTGAATATTCATAAACAGTACTAAGATGTTGCTGTGTGTGCTGAATATTCATAAACAGTACTAAGACGTTGCTGTATGTGCTGAATATTCATAAACAGTACTAAGATGTTGCTGTGTGTGCTGAATATTCATAAACAGCACTAAGACGATGCAGTGTGTGCTGAATATTCATAAACAGTTCTAAGACGTTGCTGTATGTGCTGAATATTCATAAACAGTACTTAGACGATGCAGCATGTGCTGAATATTCATAAACAGTACTAAGACGTTGCTGTATGTGCTGAATATTCATAAACAGCACCAAGACGTTGCTGTATGTGCTGAATATTCATAAACAGTATTAATACGTTGCTGTATGTGCTGAATATTCATAAACAGCACTAAGACGTTGCTGTATGTGCTGAATATTCATAAACAGTATTAATACGTTGCTGTATGTGCTGAATATTCATAAACAGCACTAAGACATTGCTGTATGTGCTGAATATTCATAAACAGCACTAAGACGTTGCTGTATGTGCTGAATATTCATAAACAGCACTAAGACGTTGCAGTATGTGCTGAATATTCATAAACAGCTCTAAGACGTTGCTGTATGTGCTGATTATTCATAAACAGTAATAAAACGTTGCTGTATGTGATGAATATTCATAAACAGCACTAAGATGTTGCTGTATGTGCTGAATATTCATAAACAGCTCTAAGACGTTGCTGTATGTGCTGAATATTCATAAACAGTAATAAGACGTTGCTGTATGTGATGAATATTCATAAACAGCACTAAGATGTTGCAGTATGTGCTGAATATTAATAAACAGCTCTAAGACGTTGCTGTATGTGCTGAATATTCCTAAACAGCTCTAAGACGTTGCTGTATGTGCTGAATATTCATAAACAGTAATAAGACGTTGCTGTATGTGCTGAATATTAATAAACAGCTCTAAGACGTTGCTGTATGTGCTGAATATTCATAAACAGCTCTAAGACGTTGCTGTATGTGCTGAATATTCATAAACAGCACTAAGATGTTGCAGTATGTGCTGAATATTAATAAACAGCTCTAAGACGTTGCTGTATGTGCTGAATATTCATAAACAGCTCTAAGACGTTGCTGTATGTGCTGATTATTCATAAACAGTAATAAGACGTTGCTGTATGTGATGAATATTCATAAACAGCACTAAGACGTTGCTGTATGTGCTGAATATTCATAAACAGCTCTAAGACGTTGCTGTATGTGCTGAATATTCATAAACAGTTCTAAGACGTTGCTGTATGTGCTGAATATTCATAAACAGCACTAAGACGATGCAGTGTGTGCTGAATATTCATAAACAGTACTAAGATGTTGCTGTGTGTGCTGAATATTCATAAACAGTACTAAGACGTTGCTGTATGTGATGAATATTTATAAACAGTACTAAGACGTTGCTGTATGTGCTGAATATTCATAAACAGTACTAAGACATTTCTGTATGTGCTGAATATTCATAAACAGTACTAAGATGTTGCTGTGCGTGCTGAATATTCATAAACAGTACTAAGACGTTGCTGTATGTGCTGAATATTCATAAACAGTACTAAGATGTTGCTGTGTGTGCTGAATATTCATAAACAGCACTAAGACGATGCTGTGTGTGCTGAATATTCATAAACAGTACTAAGATGTTGCTGTGTGTGCTGAATATTCATAAACAGTACTAAGACGTTGCTGTATGTAATGAATATTCATAAACAGTACTAAGACGTTGCTTTATGTGCTGAATATTCATAAACAGTACTAAGACGTTGCTGTATGTAATGAATATTCATAAACAGTACTAAGACGATGCTGTGTGTGCTGAATATTCATAAACAGTACTAAGACGTTGCTTTATGTGCTGAATATTCATAAACAGTTCTAAGACGTTGCTGTATGTGCTGAATATTCATAAACAGTACTAAGACGTTGCTGTATGTGCTGAATATTCATAAACAGCACTAAGACGTTGCTGTATGTGCTGAATATTCATAAACAGTACTTAGACGATACAGCATGTGCTGAATATTCATAAACAGTACTAAGACGTTGCTGTATGTGCTGAATATTCATAAACAGCACTAAGACGTTGCTGTATGTGCTGAATATTCATAAACAGTACTAAGACATTGCTGTATGTGCTGAATATTCATAAACAGCACTAAGACGATGCTGCATGTGCTGAATATTCATAAACAGTACTAAGACGTTGCTGTATGTGCTGAATATTCATAAACAGTACTAAGATGTTGCTGTGTGTGCTGAATATTCATAAACAGTAATAAGACGTTGCTGTATGTGCTGAATATTCATAAACAGCACTAAGACGTTGCTGTATGTGCTGAATATTCATAAACAGCACTAAGACGATGCAGTGTGTGCTGAATATTCATATACAGTACTAAGACGTTGCTGTATGTGCTGAATATTCATAAACAGCACTAAGACGTTGCTGTATGTGCTGAATATTCATAAACAGTACTAAGACGTTGCTGTATGTGCTGAATATTCATAAACAGTATTAATACGTTGCTGTATGTGCTGAATATTCATAAACAGTACTAAGACGTTGCAGTATGTGCTGAATATTCATAAACAGTATTAATACGTTGCTGTATGTGTTGAATATTCATAAACAGTACTAAGATGTTGCTGTGTGTGCTGAATATTCATAAACAGCACTAAGACGATGCTGTATGTGATGAATATTTATAAACAGTACTAAGACGTTGCTGTATGTGCTGAATATTCATAAACAGCACTAAGACGTTGCAGTATGTGCTGAATATTCATAAACAGTATTAATACCTTGCTGTATGTGCTGAATATTCATAAACAGCACTAAGACGTTGCAGTATGTGCTGAATATTCATAAACAGCACTAAGACGTTGCAGTATGTGCTGAATATTCATAAACAGTATTAATACGTTGCTGTATGTGCTGAATATTCATAAACAGTATTAATACGTTGCTGTATGTGCTGAATATTCATAAACAGCACTAAGACGTTGCTGTATGTGCTGAATATTCATAAACAGCACTAAGACGTTGGTGTATCTCTGGTGAATATTCATAAATTTATTCATAACTGAATTTAGTGTTGTATGAGAACTTTTTCCATTTATTATAATTAAAAATGCAGAAACAAAATCCAAAGGCAGCGTTAAACTGAAAAGCTTAAAGGCTGATACTCTTTTATTTACAAATTGCAAATTGTCCAGTATGTAACAGTTTAAACATATCAACAGTTTCCATGTGATAAATATGTACACTTTCATTTCATTGATTACCTCTGGCACTCGGCGATCAATAATCGATTTACAAAGCAAATACTGTCGTCGTTTTCTGTCGAGGCAACACGTTCCCGCATCATATCACTTTAAAATACATGACTGATTTTGTTCCATATAAAATAGGAATTTATTCATCACTTATGCGCAATCATTTCTGTAAAAAGTAGCGAAAAATAGAGATAAATTATAAAATCGATGGTTTCCACTGTTGCATCTTTAATAAACAGCATTTAAAGGGAAGGAAACCCAAACAGGAATGTACAATGTAAAAACGTGTGTAACGTCGTAAGGCAAGTTTGATCGTAAGCTTAAGGAAGTTCTCGTTGGCGTTCCAGCTTTCGCAGTAAGTCAGTAACGGAGTCCTCGGTTCTCAGCCTGAGATTTTCTCCTCGGCTTGCAGACATCGGAGCACATAGAGAATCACCTGGTAGCAGAAAATATACTGGTCCTGCAGAAATGAGAGGAAAATTACAGTGACTTACAAAATCTGCACACCTGATTCTCCCTTTCTCCTCCCCTCTACTGTCGGGGGTGAAGAAGACACACCCGATTTATTTTAGTTTTTCAGTGAAAAGTCTAAATTCTTATTTATTTGACAGTAATTCACGGTTTGTCTAAATGAAAATAAATGAACAGTTCCTCTGCAGCGAACAGTTAAATGTGACATTTTAGTGCACAAACTCTATTTATTTGGTCATTTTGTTGGAAAACAACACACAAAAAGTGCCCAAACTTTTGCATATTTAATATTTTATTTTCCCTCCCGTGTTAAATTAATGTAAAAAACTGTGTATTAAAATGTATAGCAGTGAGTCTCTGTAGAGGATGTGTAACTTACTTACACTCAGAAAATCAATAACTAATATATATATATATCCTATATATACAGACCCCACAGGACCACCACAGAGCACTTTTGGTTGGTGGACTATTCATTCAACACTGAGGTGTTTAAAAACTCCAGCAGCACTGCTGTCTGATCCACTTGTACCAGCACAACACACACTAACACACCACCACCACGTCAGTGTTACTGCAGTGCTGAGAATGACCCACCACCCAAACAGTACCTGCTCTGTGAGGGTCCATGGGGGTCCTGACCACTGAAGAACAGGGTAACAGAGTATCAGAGAAACAGATGGACTACAGTCTGTAACTGTAGAACTACAGAGAGCAGCTATACGGTCAGTGGAGCTGATAAAGTGGACAGTGAGCGTAGAAACAAGGAGGTGGTCAGAATGTTACGGCTGACCGGTGGGTTTCACAGCTAAGATGCTTCACTACATTATGTTGGTGCACTGTAACGTGATGCCGTAGCGCTGATGCTGAACACTGTATTATAAGACAATAACACAAACACACACTACCTCCGTCTGCACCATGCCTTGCCTCTGGAGTCTCATGGTCCGCACAACATCGGAGATGTCGAACTGATAACGGGGAGAAAACGCCACATGATCAGGTTTAGTGACCAGAGCAAAGCCAAACACACAGAATCTACAGTCTGAGTTCACCGGCTGATCCAGCGTTCCTTCTGAAATGAAGGTGTTATTAGTGAGTCTCTGCTGCAGTAACAGCTTCTACCCTTCTGGGAGGCTTTACACTGATGTTGAACATTGCTGTGAGGATTTGATTGCAGCCCATTCTATTGGTCAATGCTTTTCTTTGGAGATTATACAAGTGATGTGTGTGCAACTGAATGCATGTGTCAGTAATGGGTGCACATTAAAAGGAAAATACAGATTTTTTAAAAAAATTCCTCTATAATTTAGTGGTTAAGATGTAAACAGAGTGTGCTCTAGATAAACTGACCGCGTCCAAGCCGCTCACAGTGGTGGTGATGGGAACCAGACGTCCCTCTAAAAGCTCCTCACAGTGGTGGTGATGGGAACCAGACGTCCCCCTCTAAAAGCTCCTCACAGTGGTGGTGATGGGAACCAGACGTCCCCTCTAAAAGCTCCTCACAGTGGTGGTGATGGGAACCAGACGTCCCCCTCTAAAAGCTCCTCACAGTGGTGGTGATAGGAACCAGACGTCCCTCTAAAAGCTCCTACAGAAAGTTCCTACATGAGATGGTTCTTAACTCACTGCCTGATGACTGAGACGCTGTTTTATGAGAGTTTAGAGAACTTCAACTCCATTCATGGTGGAGGGAGACATGCAGGGCGCTGTGCGGCAAAATAGTCCCCAAAGAAAACTCATTATTCCAGATTTTCCACTATTTTCCATCATCAACATTCCATATAAGCTCAGAAGACTCGTGTAGGTTCTCTGGTGGTTCTGGATGGTAAATAAAGTGTCTATATCTGTGTTGTAGTCATGGCGACGCCTGGTTCCCATCACCACCACTGTAAAAACGTCTGAACCTCACACACGGAATTACGGGGGAATTTTCAGCAGAATTCCCGTTGCAGTAGCTGAAATCATTCATTGGAGAAGCTGGACAGCGCCAGCAGCTCCGATTTTCGGTTCTGCTAAATTACTCACATCTGCGTCTTTGCTGATGAGTCCGAGCACCACGTCTATGCAGATGAGCGTTCCTGAGCGGCCAATCCCAGCGCTGCAGTGGGTGATGATGGGCCCTGACTGGTGGATATGTCTCATGTAGGAAATGAAGGTTAAGAGCTGCTCCGGCTGTGTGGGAGTGCCGTGGTCAGGCCAGCCCGTGTAGTTCAGGTGCGTCACTCTCTGGATTTCATTGGTCTAGAGGAAAAGGTGGAACATTCAATCAAAAGTAGATCAAAAAGTACGACTACAAGATCTAAGACAGCGAAACTAAACCAAATCTTCTTCACGGCTTCCAGTCGTGGGCTGGAGGTCAGGGAACCATCCCTGTGACCAGAAGGTCGCCAGTTCGATCCCCTGAGCTGACGGTCTGTGACTGAAGTGCCCTTGAGCAAGACACCTAACCCCCAACTGCTCCCTGGGCGCTGTGGATAGGGCTGCCCACCGCTCCGGGCAAGTGTGCTCACTGCCCCTAGTGTGTGTTCAGTAGTGTGTATGTGGTGTTTCACTGCACGGACGGGTTAAATGCGGAGGTCTAATTCCACAGTGTGCAAAACACACACAGTGACCAATGGTTCTGAATTCTATTCTTCATCTGTTTCAACCTTCAGGTCCTTCTAACTCTGCAGAGAAGACCTGACGAATTCTGAGAAATAAAAAAAATTACATTTTCATTTAAAGCAGCATAAAATGTGAGAGTTGGCATTTTGGGTTTTAAGGGGCAAAGATGACATTCTGGCCCAGTGCCATTTCTTCTTCTTACCCCTACCCCTTGTTTTCGAGGGTCTCCCCTCTGAACTGAGCTACAGGGCAGTGGTTGAGATCTTCCTCTGAAATGAGACCCTCTAATAAAAGAGCATCACTTCATTATCAGCTACTAGCGCCGCTCTGTAGGCGACCCTGCCCGTCTGCAGGGACAGCAGAGGAGGGGAAAGTTCAGCTCCTCACTGCTGGGCTTTAGTTACATTTAGGGATCAGATGCCTTCAAAGAGGGGGGCAGTTATTTATTATCACCCCCCCTAATTCTTCAGTGATGTGAAGCTGAAGTCGGAGATTCTCCAGATTCTTGTTCAGATTTTCCCGTTCCACCTTAAATGGAGCAGCAGGTACATTCTGGAGCTTCAGGTGTCAGAACTGCTGGACTATTTAAACCACATTAAACTAAGATAATATGATGGTTATTGTCATTTTTAACAGAGTAAATTCCCACTTTTGTGGGTTTTCTCTCATATCTCTGTCTGGAGTCTCTGAAAAGCCTCCGTTTGGAGGGTCATGTAGCCCCAACACTTCACCCCACCCCTCTATCTCAACAAGAATCAGGACACCCACCCCTAGACGAGAACACAGAGGACGGAGGGGTAGGGCTGAGTGGTAGGGCCGAGGGGCGAGGTGGGACTGGGCCTTAGGATGTGAGCACATACAGGACTCTGAACTGCTGTAAGATCACTGAAGCAGCCTGACCGAGCAGGCGGGACCTCCTGACCTGGATATCCTTGACTTCGATGAGGCGGATGATGAAGTTGTCCAGGTGCTGGTCTTTGACCAGAGTGATCTGCAGCCTCTCGTCCACCATCTCGGCCGTGCGGGGAGTGTCAGGCCAGTAGCGCTGGCATTTAATCTTCCCCCCCTCCACCTCCTGGGTCATCATGGCGATCACGTTGGACTTCTGCTCCCACACCATCTGCCAGAAGTCTCCCAGCGTGGTGGGCAGCGGCCCCTGGCAGGCGATGTACGGGAAGCTCTCGTCCTTCACCGGCATCTTGATGAAGTTGGCGTTAATGTAGCCCCCGTCTTTTCCCAGGAGCACTCGGGTGGTGTCGACTGGGGAGGAAACAACGCGAAATGATGTCAAAATAAACTTCAATGCTTTCGTCACTGACAGGCGGCAGACGAACCCGATGCAGGGAAACACGGAGCGTCTCGCAGCAACTCTACAAATATTAATGTCTTAGATATTTACGACCATCTGATCCACTGATCATCACTGACCGGGCACGCTCTGACGGAGGGGTCTGTCCCAAACACTGACCCCTAAATCTACACCGCTCAAAATCACACCTCACCCCACCCATCGCTCCTGCGCTTACTGAGCTTTCTTCATGTTTTTCTTTTAAGCTGAAAGATTTAGATTTATTATGAACTAAAATAAAGAACACTGTTCCAGGTTTTCGGGGCCTTATATTAGCCACGCCCCTGCGTCTCGGAGCAGGAAGTGGGGCTGCATCCCTGTCCCTCAGGGCCACATGGTGAGCAGTTAGATCCCACTGTTCTGAAGTAAATGAGGCCCAAACTCTGAACGTCAGTGAGGAACATTAAGAATCTCCATATTTTCTGCAGTTCAGCTCTTTTTAGTGTTTTAGTGTAAAATCTGGTGATTTTCTGTGTGAACAGCTGGTCAGAGCTGAGTTTGCTGGTCATGAGCTGAGACGGTCACGACGGACACATTCGGTCCAGTTTGGCCCAGTTAGGACTGATTTCTTCAGTCATTAGTTTTAATAAAATAATGATAATTAAGGTTTAGAGTCATTTAAAACAAGAAGACTTTTTTTTATTTCATATATAATAACTTGGATTTAAATATTACAAACTATTCGCCAAAAGCTATTTTAGGTTTTGTTAGATTTATTCAATATTCTAAGAATATTTCTGCAGAAAATAACTTATTAAATGGTAAATATTGTGCCGTCACTGTCAAGAACTGAATTTATAATGAAGTTATCAGCCTTTAAATCTGACCTCTGCTTTTTAAATATGATGAATTCTGGATATTCATCTCAATTCTCAGGGTTTTACAGCATCTTCAGTTATTTAAAATATTCTACAGCGCTGTTCATCACTCTGGACTGATAGACTGATTATCTGATCGTCTGAAACCTGTGAAGTTGAACAACACAAACATTTTAGAATCGTTTTATATGCTAAACAAATCTTATATTGCTTATATACACAACTATACAAATGAGTTTAACACATGGTAATAAAAGGACAGGTGGTCAGAGCAGAGAGGATGACCGCTCAGTGTTCTCACTCACAGGGCACGATGTTTTTGTAACGGTTCTTCTTCTTGTTCTCCTGAGTCTGACCAATCAGGCAGTCGTCCAGAGGCTGTAAGTTCTGGAGATTCTGTAAATACAAACATTAATAATACATTACAATATTTACAATTATATTAAATCAGAATCTTATATGTTTATATTAAAATACTAGTTATAACCATAGGACACACACTAGTGTTGGACAGGTCTGATAAAATTCAACACTATATTTCAAATACAATACATCTCCAAAAGTCCTCACTCCCCCGTCCAAATCACTGAATTCAGGTGTTCCAGTCACTTCCGTGGCCACAGGTGTATAAAGCCGAGCCCCTCGGCCTGCAGACTGCTTCTACAGACATTAGTGAAAGAATGGGTCGCTCTCAGGAGCTCAGTGAATTCCAGCGTGGTACCGTGATCGGACGCCACCTGGGCAGCAAGTCCAGTCGTGAAATTTCCTCACTACTAAATATTCCACAGTCCACTGTCAGTGGGATTATAACAAAGTGGAAGCGATTGGGAACGACAGCAGCTCAGCCACGAAGTGGTCGGCCACGTAAAATGACAGAGCGGTCAGCGGATGCTGAGGGGCATAGTGCACGGAGGTCACCGACTTTCTGCAGAGTCAATCACTACAGACCTCCAAACTTCATGTGGCCTTCAGATCAGCTCAAGAACAGCGTAGAGAGCTTCATGGAATGGGTTTCCATGGCCGAGCAGCTGCATCCAAGCCTTACATCACCAAGCGCAGTGCAAAGCGTGGAATGCAGTGGAGTAAAGCGCCGCCACTGGACTCTAGAGCAGTGGAGACGAGTTCTCTGGAGTGACCAATCACGCTTCTCCGTCTGGAAATCCGATGGACGAGTCTGGGTTTGGCGGTTGCCAGGAGACGGTACTTGTCTGACTGCATTGTGCCGAGTGTAAAGTTTGGTGGAGGGGGGATCATGGTGTGGGGTGTTTTTCAGGAGTTGGGCTCGGCCCCTTAGTTCCAGTGAAAGGAGCTCTTAAAGCTTCAGCACCAAGAGATTTTGGACAATTTCACGCTCCCAACTTTGTGGGAACAGTTTGGGGACGGCCCCTTCCTGTTCCAACATGACTGCACACCAGTGCACAAAACAGGTCCATAAAGACGTGGATGAGCCAGTTTGGTGTGGAAGAACTCGACTGGCCTGCACAGAGTCCTGACCTCAACCCCATAGAACACCTTTGGGATGAATTAGAGTGGAGACTGTGAGCCAGGCCTTCTCGTCCAACATCAGTGTCTGACCTCACAAATGCGTTTCTGGAAGAACGGTCAGAAATTCCCATAAACATTCCTAACCCTTGTGGAAATATTAAACCCTATGGATTAAAAATGGGACGTCACTCAAGTTCATATGTGTGTGAAGCCAGACGACCGAATACTTTTGGCAATAGAGTGTATCATGGTGTGACTATATCAGGTATTTCGGTTAATTATAAAATACAAGTTAATTTCCCATTAAGTTAGCATTAGTAAAGTTAATGAATCCCTGCTTCCTGTTTCAGAATCAGAACCGAGCTTTACTGGCCGGGTCAGCGGCGCAAACGAGGAATTTGGTTTTGGTTACAGGAGCTCACAGAGCGCAGAGTCAGACAGACACTCACACACAGGGAATAAGATCAAATAAATACAGAATAAAGTAAAATAACCACCTGCATTCCTACACACGCACACACGCACACACACACACACACACACACACACACACACACACACAGTCATACCTGTAAACCTTACATTGCGCAATGTATAGGTCTGAAGTTAAAGTGCAGCAGTTAAAGGGTTTGTGGTGGCAGAGAAAGGGGTCAATGAGGCGACAGTCAGACAGGTGGGGTAATATGGCAGGTGAGTGGGGTAACAGTCAGACAGGTGGGGTAATATGACAGGTAAGTGGTGTAACAGTCAGACAGGTGGGGTAATATGGCAGGTGAGTGTGGTAACAGTCAGACAGGTGGGGTAATATGGCAGGTGAGTGTGGTAACAGTCAGACAGGTGCGGTAATATGACAGGTGAGTGGTGTAACAGTCAGACAGGTGGGGTAATATGGCAGGTGAGTGGTGTAACAGTCAGACAGGTTGGGTAATATGGCAGGTGAGTGGGGTAACATTCAGACAGGTGGGGTAATATGGCAGGTGAGTGGGGTAACAGTCAGACAGGTGGGGTAATATGGCAGGTGAGTGGGGTAACAGTCAGACAGGTGGGGTAATATGGCAGGTGAGTGGGGTAACAGTCAGACAGGTGGGATAATATGGCAGGTGAGTGGGGTAACAGTCAGACAGGTGGGGTAATATGACAGGTAAGTGGTGTAACAGTCAGACAGGTGGGGTAATATGGCAGGTGAGTGTGGTAACAGTCAGACAGGTGGGGTAATATGGCAGGTGAGTGTGGTAACAGTCAGACAGGTGGGGTAATATGACAGGTGAGTGGTGTAACAGTCAGACAGGTGGGGTAATATGGCAGGTGAGTGGGGTAACAGTCAGACAGGTGGGGTAATATGGCAGGTGAGTGGGGTAACAGTCAGACAGGTGGGGTAATATGGCAGGTGAGTGGGGTAACAGTCAGACAGGTGGGGTTTTATGGCAGGTGAGTGTGGTAACAGTCAGACAGGTGGGGTAATATGGCAGGTGAGTGGGGTAACAGTCAGACAGGTGGGGTAATATGACAGGTAAGTGGTGTAACAGTCAGACAGGTGGGGTAATATGGCAGGTGAGTGTGGTAACAGTCAGACAGGTGGGGTAATATGGCAGGTGAGTGTGGTAACAGTCAGACAGGTGGGGTAATATGACAGGTGAGTGGTGTAACAGTCAGACAGGTGGGGTAATATGGCAGGTGAGTGGGGTAACAGTCAGACAGGTGGGGTAATATGGCAGGTGAGTGGGGTAACAGTCAGACAGGTGGGGTAATATGGCAGGTGAGTGGGGTAACAGTCAGACAGGTGGGGTAATATGGCAGGTGAGTGGGGTAACAGTCAGACAGGTGGGGTAATATGGCAGGTGAGTGGGGTAACAGTCAGACAGGTGGGGTAATATGACAGGTGAGTGGTGTAACAGTCAGACAGGTGGGGTAATATGGCAGGTGAGTGGTGTAACAGTCAGACAGGTGGGGTAATATGACAGGTGAGTGGTGTAACAGTCAGACAGGTGGGGTAATATGGCAGGTGAGTGGGGTAACAGTCAGACAGGTGGGGTAATATGGCAGGTGAGTGGGGTAACAGTCAGACAGGTGGGGTAATATGGCAGGTGAGTGGGGTAACAGTCAGACAGGTGGGGTTTTATGGCAGGTGAGTGTGGTAACAGTCAGACAGGTGGGGTAATATGGCAGGTGAGTGGGGTAACAGTCAGACAGGTGGGGTAATATGACAGGTAAGTGGTGTAACAGTCAGACAGGTGGGGTAATATGGCAGGTGAGTGTGGTAACAGTCAGACAGGTGGGGTAATATGGCAGGTGAGTGTGGTAACAGTCAGACAGGTGGGGTAATATGACAGGTGAGTGGTGTAACAGTCAGACAGGTGGGGTAATATGGCAGGTGAGTGGGGTAACAGTCAGACAGGTGGGGTAATATGGCAGGTGAGTGGGGTAACAGTCAGACAGGTGGGGTAATATGGCGGGTGAGTGGGGTAACAGTCAGACAGGTGGGGTAATATGGCAGGTGAGTGGGGTAACAGTCAGACAGGTGGGGTAATATGGCAGGTGAGTGGGGTAACAGTCAGACAGGTGGGGTAATATGACAGGTAAGTGGTGTAACAGTCAGACAGGTGGGGTAATATGGCAGGTGAGTGTGGTAACAGTCAGACAGGTGGGGTAATATGGCAGGTGAGTGTGGTAACAGTCAGACAGGTGGGGTAATATGACAGGTGAGTGGTGTAACAGTCAGACAGGTGGGGTAATATGGCAGGTGAGTGGGGTAACAGTCAGACAGGTGGGGTAATATGGCAGGTGAGTGGGGTAACAGTCAGACAGGTGGGGTAATATGGCAGGTGAGTGGGGTAACAGTCAGACAGGTGGGGTTTTATGGCAGGTGAGTGTGGTAACAGTCAGACAGGTGGGGTAATATGGCAGGTGAGTGGGGTAACAGTCAGACAGGTGGGGTAATATGGCAGGTGAGTGGGGTAACAGTCAGACAGGTGGGGTAATATGGCAGGTGAGTGGGGTAACAGTCAGACAGGTGGGGTAATATGACAGGTGAGTGGGGTAACAGTCAGACAGGTGGGGTAATATGGCAGGTGAGTGGGGTAACAGTCAGACAGGTGGGGTAATATGGCAGGTGAGTGGGGTAACAGTCAGACAGGTGGGGTAATATGGCAGGTGAGTGGGGTAACAGTCAGACAGGTGGGGTAATATGGCAGGTGAGTGGGGTAACAGTCAGACAGGTGGGGTAATATGGCAGGTGAGTGGGGTAACAGTCAGACAGGTGGGGTAATATGGCAGGTGAGTGGGGTAACAGTCAGACAGGTGGGGTAATATGGCAGGTGAGTGGGGTAACAGTCAGACAGGTGGGGTAATATGACAGGTGAGTGGGGTAACAGTCAGACAGGAGGGGTTTTATGGCAGGTGAGTGGGGTAACAGTCAGACAGAGGGGTAATATGGCAGGTGAGTGGGGTAACAGTCAGACAGGTGGGGTAATATGGCAGGTGAGTGGGGTAACAGTCAGACAGGTGGGGTAATATGGCAGGTGAGTGGGGTAACAGTCAGACAGGTGGGGTAATATGGCAGGTGAGTGGGGTAACAGTCAGACAGGTGGGGTAATATGGCAGGTGAGTGGGGTAACAGTCAGACAGGTGGGGTAATATGGCAGGTGAGTGGGGTAACAGTCAGACAGGTGGGGTAATATGACAGGTGAGTGGGGTAACAGTCAGACAGGTGGGGTAATATGGCAGGTGAGTGGGGTAACAGTCAGACAGGTGGGGTAATATGGCAGGTGAGTGGGGTAACAGTCAGACAGGTGGGGTAATATGGCAGGTGAGTGGGGTAACAGTCAGACAGGTGGGGTTTTATGGCAGGTGAGTGTGGTAACAGTCAGACAGGTGGGGTAATATGGCAGGTGAGTGGGGTAACAGTCAGACAGGTGGGGTAATATGGCAGGTGAGTGGGGTAACAGTCAGACAGGTGGGGTAATATGACAGGTGAGTGGGGTAACAGTCAGACAGGAGGGGTTTTATGGCAGGTGAGTGGGGTAACAGTCAGACAGAGGGGTAATATGGCAGGTGAGTGGGGTAACAGTCAGACAGGTGGGGTAATATGGCAGGTGAGTGGGGTAACAGTCAGACAGGTGGGGTAATATGGCAGGTGAGTGGGGTAACAGTCAGACAGGTGGGGTAATATGGCAGGTGAGTGGGGTAACAGTCAGACAGGTGGGGTAATATGGCAGGTGAGTGGGGTAACAGTCAGACAGGTGGGGTAATATGGCAGGTGAGTGGGGTAACAGTCAGACAGGTGGGGTAATATGGCAGGTGAGTGGGGTAACAGTCAGACAGGTGGGGTAATATGGCAGGTGAGTAAGATGCTAGAACAGACACTGGTTTGAGCGGCAGGTCCAGAGGATGGAGTGATACTGTATATGAGTGTATCTAGAAGTGCAGTTTGAAGCTGGAATTGTTTAGTGTGATATTTTAACTGATGGCTTTTGGGAAGAAGCTCCTTTGTAGCCTGGATGTCCTGATCCTCATGTGGCTGAAGCGCCGGCCTGAGGGAAGGAGCTGGAACAGGTGGTGTCTGGGGTGAGAGGGGTCGGTGGAGATCTTCTCTGCACGCCTCCTGGTTCTTGAGGCATGCAGTTCCAGCAGTGTAGGCAACTCAACCCCAATTGTCCTCTGCAGACCTGATGATGCTCTGCAGTCTGTGGAGGTCATGCTTGGTAGCTGAGCTGCCCTACACTGTGATGGACGTGGTGATGACAGACTCTGCGATGGCTGTGTAGAACCGTGCCATCAGCTCCTGGGGCAGGTTGAACTTCCTCAGCTGATGCAGGAAGTACATCCTCTGCTGGGCTCTCTTGATGATGGAGCTAATGTTGCTGTCCCACTTCAGGTCCCTGGTAATTGTTGTGCCCAGGAACTTGAAGGACTCCACTGCCTCCACAGTTCTGTCCAGGATGTTGAGTGCTGGCAGGGCTGGAGGGCTCCTCCTGAAGTCCACTGTCATCTCCACTGTTTTGGCTGTTGAGCACCAGGTTATTGTTGCTGCTCCAAAGGACCAGCTGATCAACCACCTGTCTGTAAGCAGACTCATCACCATCGTGGATGAGACTGATGACTGTAGTGTCATCTGCATACTTCAGAGAGAAGAGCAGTGGTGAGAGGACAAAGCCCTGTGGAGCGCCTGAACTGATGATCTGGGTGTTTGAGGTGAACCTTCCCAACCTCACCTGCTGCTCTCCGCCAGTGAGGAAGTTGGTGATGCACTGGCAGGTGGGGCTTGGCACGCTGAGTTGGAGTAGTTCTTTCTTGGGAACTGGTACTCTGGTGGAACATCTGAAGCAGGAAGGTACGACACACAGCTCCAGCGATTTATTAAAGAGCGCTGTAAAGACTGGTGCGAGCTGGTCAGCGCAGACCCTCAGACAGGAGGGTGAAACACCATCTGGTCCTGGTGCTTTCCTCACTTATTGTCTCCTGAAGAGTTGTTGCACGTCCTTTTCGCAGATCTTCAGGGCAGGCTGAATGGATGGCTGAGTGACAGGGAGGTGTGAATCTGTGCTGGATGGGTGTGTGGAGCTGGGCTTTTCAAACCTGCAGTAAAGGGTGTTAAGCTCATCAGCCAGCTGACGATCACCCATTGTCTGGGGGGGGGGGGGTCCTTTTGTAGCTGGTGATGTTCTGCAGGCACTTCCAGACGGTTGATGGCTCGTTTGTGGACACCACACTACTCAGCTTGTTGGAGTAGCTCGTTTTTTCCCTTTGTTAAGTGTGTTCCTGGCCTGGTTGTACAGAGTCTGATCTCCACTCCTGTACGCTGCTTCTTTAGACTGGCGCAACTGTTTCAGTCTGGCATTAAACCAGGGCTTGTCCTTCTTGTTTTACGCAAGTCTGTTCTTGCATTTCAACCTCAAAATGTTCCTAAACTGAAACGTTGTCCAAGTTCACAAAGTAGAGCTAAAAGCTCAACCACAACCTGGAATGCTGTCATTATATGGTCATTATATAATGGGTATTATAGATAATGGATATAATGGACACTATATAATGGATATAGAACACATTATCTATGAAATAGATCAATAAAACTAATCAGTATCGAGATATACTGGTGTAGACGATTAATTGCAGAGCCCTTCTGTTTACAGATAAACTCTTCCTTTGATTTTGATTTTGTGCTTTTTACACTTTCAGTAAAATCCGAAATCGTAAATCTGACGACTGGAAATGTAAAGCGGCTGAAAATAGCCAACTTAACATTCTAATGTACTTCTCTTTACCTCGAACTCCTGCAGGGGAACCTTCTGCTCCAGCAACCCTCTCATCATCCGCACCACGGAGTTCAGCTTCGGCCCGGTGTACTGACCATCAGGAACCACCTTCACCAGCGGCAGAGACGTCAGCTCGTCCTCAGTGATGATGGGACCATCTGAGGAACAGAGGAGACCGTTACACTAAAAACAGCACAGAGTAGCTCCAAACCTGACATTCAGCTTCCTCACTAAACCGCCAGAGGTTTGCACTGAATCACAGACTGATACAACATTACGCCAAACAAGCCAAAAGCAGATCAAACGACGTATCAACTACACAATAACCAGTGCGAGTGGTTTAACTAGAATCTTATGGCCCCCAGCACAACAACAATTAATGACCCCCCCCCACTATAAATACACAAATTACTTTCAATTAACAAAAAAAAATCACAATGTAATTTGCATGATTATTCAGTGCTGTGTCTCTGATGAGTCGATGGCTGCAAGGCCGTCACTCCACCCACTAGAATCTGATTAGTTTGCTATGCAACATTGGAACAAATAAACTGTGAGCATATAGTGAAATACACAGATCATAAAACTCACGCTCTGATAATTAAAATAAATAAATAAATAAATAAAATAAAAGTGTTAGGGTTAAAATTTATTTCATGCAGTTACTGAATAATTAATCTTACGATTTGGTCATGAAAATTCAGAGGGACAAACCTAAACATACTCCGGAGAATAAGAGGATAAATCTTACCTTGGGTGAATTTGGAGTTTATGTCATCTATAGGAAGGTCATCACTTCCCCACGTGATCTCATCCTCGTCCAGCTGCCCCGAGGACGACTGCAGGAAACTGAGGGGAAAACGGAGCCCAGTTAAAGTCAGACTGAACGCGGAAGCGCAACTCGCACTCCTGCTGTGAAACTCGGTATCAGGGAGGGTCTCTGAGCCGGATGAGCGGTGTCTCTCCGTGATGGGTGGGTTTGGCAGAGAGGGACGCTAAACATGACCAGTCAGAGTTATTTTGTTAAGGCTGTAAGCGTTGGCCGGATCTCCAGGAGATCGGGAGTTTAATCCCCGCTGATGCTACAGCCGTACGTGACCGGGGGTCCATGACCGGGGGTCCAAGACAGCACAGTTGTCCTCGCTCTCTTTGGGTGGGCAGCGTGGCCCCCCGACTCCTCCATCACTCAGCATGGTGATACTTTGTGACTGGGAGAGTCCACTAACTAGCGGGAGGACACAACTGAACTGGGGAGAAAAAGTGCAAACGCTAATAAAGTAATTCTTCATCTCTGATTTCCACACCTGTCGTTCTGCGGAACGTCCACATTTTGCTCCTTCCACTCCGCCTTCCTTGAAGTCTGGAGAAACAGAGAAACAACAAGGGTTTAAATAACTCGTTCCAACACCGTGCAAAGCGTAAATAAAACAGAATACAATGGTGAGCAAATCATTTACACCCTATAATTAATTAATAATAGTACAAAGACAACAAATCAAATGTTGAAACTGACAAATTTATAGTTTTTTCAAAAAATAGCTTCTTTTTTAATTTGATGCCAAAAAAGTTGGGACGGGGGGGGGGGGGGGGGGGGGTCGTTTACCACTGTGCTGGATCCTGTTTATATTTGGGTTCTTCTTTGTGTTTTAGAGTTTAACAGCGTTTGTGGATGCAGTGATGAACTGTGTTCACAGTCAGTGGTTTTCAGAAGTGTTTCTGAGCCCATGCAGTGATTTCCACTACAGAATCATGTCTGTTTTTAATGCAGCGCTGCCTGAGGGCCCAAAGATCACGGCCAGCAGATCCTGGTGTTCAGCCTCGTCCCTCACAGACAGAGATTTCTCCAGATTCTCTGAGTCTTTAATGATATTCTGCACCGTAGACGATGGAAAGCAGAAGCTCTTTGCTGTTTTATGTTGAGGAACGTTCTTCTTGAGTTGTTGCTCTATTTGATGGTCCAGTCTTTGCCCGGTCCCTGTGTTGTTGGCATCAAATTCAAAAGGGCCAAATACTTTTCAAAAAACACCACAATTTCTCAACATGTTCTAATGTTGTTTGTATTATTTTCAATCAAATAAAGGTTTTTTTTTTATTTTATGGAAACAGTTACAGGACTATACTTTAATTAACAATCTCTGAAATAATAACCTCTCATTCGTTATTTGTGGTCTTGCTGATGTTTTTAAAAAGCCAATAATAAATATGTGAATAATACAAAACATTTGAATAATATAATGTAACAGTATCCTAAACCGAGATGAATGATTGTCTCAGCGTTCCTAAAACACTGGGTTTTGGCAGTGAGGAGCAAAGCTGTACCTCTGGAGAATCTTCAGGGAGAGAGGAACCATCACAGTCTGTGTCTTCAGACTCATCAGCTTCCAGCTTCTTCTGCCTCTCCAGAGAACCACCATCATAGTCTGCAGCACAAAAACACAGAGAATTCAGAATTCAGAGAGTCCAGTCCTGAGAACATGTAGACCAGAGTTCCTTCTCAGTGACCCACGCATTGACATAGTTTAATCAGAAATAAACGAGCAGTAGCTCACGCGACGGCCTGGGGGCATGAAGAAAGTCCTAAAGAGGGAATTCAGCTCCTTTAATGGTGGTCAGCAGCGTTCAACTGAGCCCAGCTTCAATAATCTCCATAGAAAAGCACTGACCAATAGAACTGGACACTCTGGAGCAGCTGCACATGATTTTAAATGCCCAGCGTGGGCTAGAGGGGCATAAAGCCCCCCAGCATTGGGCTGAGGAGCAGTAGAACTGTGTTCTCTGGAGTGATGGAGCTCCATCCAGTACCTCTGGGATGAGCTGGAGTGACCCAGAACTGACCATCCAACATCAGTACCTGACCTCACTAATGCTCAATCAAATCCTCACAGCAATGTTCAACATCTAGTGTAAAGCCTTCCAGAAGAGTGGAGGCTGTTCCTGCAGCACAGACTGGAGTCGACAGACTTTTGGACTCACGGTTTATTTGAAAATACACTGATACATCATAACCTCCGTCATTACGTAGAACGTGGCTGCGGAAAAACGGTAAGCTCGAGTGGTCATAATGTAGAACATTCCTAGAACCTTTCAAATGGACGGCAGTGAGTTCGTACCTATAGGTGGGAGGGAAGGAGGACTTCTGGACTTCTGGACTTCCGGTGAACTGCACAGTTTAGTCTTCACCCCACTGTCCTCACTCACATCTACACACAGAGCACAGGAGAACAAGAGGTTCTACCAGGTGATTGATTCTGTTCATCCACTATGTTACAGTGCACAATCCACATCTGAACCAATCAACGAACAGAGGACGCAGACCCAACGCCCTCAGAGCAAGAACACACATTCTAACTCTGCACTTCACGTTCAGTCAAACAGTGTAAATGGGGCAGGAATAATCTAGAACCGTGTCAATGGGGGAGAAATCAGACCCCAGTGGGACTGGGGGGGCGTTCTAGAGCACCGTGGGAAGCTCTCATTTACAGATCAGTATTCGGTGGGCAATGATATGGTTATCTTATGATAAGCTGTACTTACCTAAAAGCTGCAGTAACAACTTGGTTACAACACACAATCATTAATAATAATAATAATAATAATAATAATAATAATAACAACAACAACAACAACAACAACAACTTGAAAATGACCTGTCTGTCTTTCACTGTCCCCATAAAAACATTCTAGAGCAGTGTAATTTTTTGAGGGGGGTGAACTCCATAGAACACGATGGGTTCCAGGGTAAACAATTCTAGAACCGTGGGAATGGAGGTGGAAGCTCTACAACACCGTGAAGTGAAGGAGGACATTCTAGAACAACGTGATGGAGTGAACGCTCTGGAACAGTTTAACTGTGGTGAAGAGTCTAGAACAGTATGACTGGCTGGACACTGTAGAACAGCATGTATGGACTGAACATTCTAGGACAGTGTGAAAGGGTCAACACTCTAGAACAGTCTGAGTGGACAACAGAACAATATGCACTGAGAGCACTCCACAACAGTTTGAACTGAGAACACTCTAGATCACTAGTGTGAATAGACCGAACTCTCTAGAACAGTGTGTACTGAGAACACTGGAGCACTAGTGTGACTAGACTGAGAACACTCTAGAACAGTGTGTACTGAGAACACTCTAGAACGCTAGTGTGAATAGACTGAGAACACACTAGAACACTGTATTGAGAACACTGTAGAGCACTAGAGAACACTCTAGAACAGTACGAACGGACTGAGAACACTCCAGAACAGCGCTAATCGACTGAGAACACTCAGGTGTGAATGGGGTGAAGTCACACACCACTCTGAGATCTGGGCCTGGTGGAGGCTGATGGAGAATGCTGGTTCTGCGTGCTCCAGGAAGAATTCCAGTAAATTTATCTCTGCATTTTACTGCACGTCTATAAGGGTTGCTACGGCAACTGATTTGGGATCTGAGATCAAGTAAATCACGCCGCCCTGCGTCAGCGGGAGCGAGCTCACCATTTACCATCAGCAATCATGTCTGTGAGTAACCGATGGTTCCCTGTTCTGAAGGAACCCCCAGAGGACCGGTTCAGCCTTCAGTGGTCAGAAGATGTGACGGTACCTGTGTTGCCGTTGCAGGTGCTGGAGTTCAGGGGCAGGAAGCCCAGGTATGTGGTGGGCGTCTGGTCAGGAGGTCGAGACACCACGAGGTGCACGACCCCTTTAGTCTTCCGGATGGCAGCGACAGCTTTGGAGTGAGACACGCCGGCCATGAGCTCGTTATTCACCTGGAATCACACACACACACACACACACACACACACACACACACACACACACACACACACACACACACTCTTCATCAGCACTGCACTAACAAAACATCAAGAGTCAGAATATGGGGACAGACAGACTAGAACAGTGTGTATTGAGACCGATAACACTCTAGAACAGTGTGAACAGAATGAGAACACTAGACCAGTGTGTACTGAGAACACTCTAGAGCACTACTGTGAACGGACGGAGAACACTAGAACAGTGTGTACTGAGAACACTCTAGAGCACTACTGTGAACGGACGGAGAACACTAGAACAGTGTGTACTGAGAACACTCTAGAGCACTACTGTGAACGGACGGAGAACACTAGAACAGCGTGTACTGAGAACACTCTAGAGCACTACTGTGAACGGACGGAGAACACTAGAACAGCGTGTACTGAGAACACTCTAGAGCACTACTGTGAACGGACGGAGAACACTAGAACAGTGTGTACTGAGAACACTCTAGAGCACTACTGTGAACGGACGGAGAACACTAGAACAGTGTGTACTGAGAACACTCTAGAGCACTACTGTGAACGGACGGAGAACACTAGAACAGTGTGTACTGAGAACACTCTAGAGCACTACTGTGAACGGGCCGAGAACACTAGAACAGTGTGTACTGAGAACACTCTAGAGCACTACTGTG
>NC_051226.1:432137-459637 GCF_015220715.1 Pygocentrus nattereri
GACCCCCGTCCAGCACCAGACCTGCACCCCACACACACACAAATCAATCAATTTATTCATTCATTAAAAAAAAATCAGCCTGGTAGTCAGAGAGAGAGAGAGAGAGAGAGAGAGAGAGAGAGAGAGAGAGAGAGAGAGAGAGAGATCTGAAAAGAGGGAAAAAGACACAGAGAGAAAGAAATCAAAGAATGGGATAAAGAGAGACAGAAATAAATAAATAGAGTATTCTGAGAACGAAACAACAGAGAAAAAAGTGAGAGGGGAGAGCCGAAAAGAACGGAAAAAGAGATAAGGAGAAAGAGGGAGAGATAGAGAGAGAGCTGAGAGAGAGAGAGAGCTGAGAGCTCGCTCTCTCTCTCTCTCTCTCGCTCTCGCTCTCTCAGCTCGCTCTCATAGTGATCTAATAGTGGTCTGACAGTGGTCTGGTGGCAGTCTGATGGCAGTCTGATGTTGGTCTGACAGTGGTCTGATGGCAGTCTGATGCCGGTCTGACAGTGGTCTGGTGGCAGTCTGATGCCGGTCTGACAGTGGTCTGGTGGCAGTCTGATGCCGGTCTGACAGTGGTCTGATGGCAGTCTAATGGCAGTCTGATGTCGGTCTGACAGTGGTCTGGTGGCAGTCTGATGCCGATCTGACAGTGGTCTGATGGCAGTCTGATGCCGGTCTGACAGTGGTCTGATGGCAGTCTGACGTCGGTCTGACAGTGGTCTGGTGGCAGTCTGATGTTGGTCTGACAGTGGTCTGATGGCAGTCTGATGTTGGTCTGACAGTGGTCTGGTGGCAGTCTGATGCCGGTCTGACAGTGGTCTGGTGGCAGTCTGATGCCGGTCTGACAGTGGTCTGGTGGCAGTCTAATGGCAGTCTGATGCCGATCTGACAGTGGTCTGGTGGCAGTCTGATGCCGATCTGACAGTGGTCTGATGGCAGTCTGATGCCGGTCTGACAGTGGTCTGATGGCAGTCTGATGTCGGTCTGACAGTGGTCTGGTGGCAGTCTGATGCCGATCTGACAGTGGTCTGATGGCAGTCTGATGCCGGTCTGACAGTGGTCTGATGGCAGTCTGATGTCGGTCTGACAGTGGTCTGGTGGCAGTCTGATGTTGGTCTGACAGTGGTCTGATGGCAGTCTGATGTTGGTCTGACAGTGGTCTGGTGGCAGTCTGATGCCGGTCTGACAGTGGTCTGGTGGCAGTCTGATGCCGGTCTGACAGTGGTCTGGTGGCAGTCTAATGGCAGTCTGATGTCGGTCTGACAGTGGTCTGGTGGCAGTCTGATGCCGATCTGACAGTGGTCTGATGGCAGTCTGATGCCGGTCTGACAGTGGTCTGATGGCAGTCTGATGTCGGTCTGACAGTGGTCTGGTGGCAGTCTGATGTTGGTCTGACAGTGGTCTGATGGCAGTCTGATGTTGGTCTGACAGTGGTCTGGTGGCAGTCTGATGCCGGTCTGACAGTGGTCTGGTGGCAGTCTGATGCCGGTCTGACAGTGGTCTGGTGGCAGTCTAATGGCAGTCTGATGCCGATCTGACAGTGGTCTGGTGGCAGTCTGATGCCGATCTGACAGTGGTCTGATGGCAGTCTGATGCCGGTCTGACAGTGGTCTGATGGCAGTCTGATGTCGGTCTGACAGTGGTCTGGTGGCAGTCTGATGCCGATCTGACAGTGGTCTGATGGCAGTCTGATGCCGGTCTGACAGTGGTCTGATGGCAGTCTGATGTCGGTCTGACAGTGGTCTGGTGGCAGTCTGATGTTGGTCTGACAGTGGTCTGATGGCAGTCTGATGTTGGTCTGACAGTGGTCTGGTGGCAGTCTGATGCCGGTCTGACAGTGGTCTGGTGGCAGTCTGATGCCGGTCTGACAGTGGTCTGGTGGCAGTCTAATGGCAGTCTGATGTCGGTCTGACAGTGGTCTGGTGGCAGTCTGATGCCACCAGACCACTGTCAGACCACTATTAGATCACTATGAGAGCGAGCTGAGAGAGCGAGAGCGAGAGAGAGAGAGAGCGAGCTCTCAGCTCTCTCTCTCTCTCAGCTCTCTCTCTATCTCTCCCTCTTTCTCCTTATCTCTTTTTCCGTTCTTTTCCGTTCTGATGCCGGTCTGACAGTGGTCTGATGGCAGTCTGATGTCGGTCTGACAGTGGTCTGGTGGCAGTCTGATGTTGGTCTGACAGTGGTCTGGTGGCAGTCTGATGCCGGTCTGACAGTGGTCTGATGGCAGTCTGATGTCGGTCTGACAGTGGTCTGATGGCAGTCTGATGCCGGTCTGACAGTGGTCTGGTGGCAGTCTGATGTTGGTCTGACAGTGGTCTGATGGCAGTCTGATGGCAGTCTGATGTCGGTCTGACAGTGGTCTGATGGCAGTCTGATGCCGGTCTGACAGTGGTCTGGTGGCAGTCTGATGTTGGTCTGACAGTGGTCTGATGGCAGTCTGATGCCGGTCTGACAGTGGTCTGATGGCAGTCTGATGCCGGTCTGACAGTGGTCTGATGGCAGTCTGATGTCGGTCTGACAGTGGTCTGATGGCAGTCTGATGTCGGTCTGACAGTGGTCTGGTGGCAGTCTGATGTTGGTCTGACAGTGGTCTGGTGGCAGTCTGATGCCGGTCTGACAGCGGTCTGGTGGCAGTCTGATGCCGGTCTGACAGCAGACTGGTGGCAGTCTGACAGTGGTCTGATGGCAGTCTGATGCCGGTCTGACAGTGGTCTGACAGTGGTCTGATGGCAGTCTGATGTTGGTTTGACAGTGGTCTGGTGGCAGTCTGATGCCGGTCTGACAGCGGTCTGGTGGCAGTCTGATGTAGGTCTGACAGTGGTCTGGTGGCAGTCTGATGCCGCTCAGACAGCGGTCTGGTGGCAGTCTGATGCCGGTCTGACAGCGGTCTGGTGGCAGTCTGATGCCGGTCTGACAGTGGTCTGACAGCGGTCTGATGGTGGTCTGACTCCAGCAGAGTGCAGCTCCTCACTCAAACATACACACAAACCTGCCTATCTAATCTCTTACTCTCCCATCAACACAGCTGGTAAGACTTCTTCTCAACACTTGTTTTTTATTTGTTTATTTATACAAATACACACACTTTTTCTCCCCAGTCCAGTCGTGCCCAGCCTCTCCCTCTGTCACATGAGGGAACTAAGCTGGGCGGTGAATGAGAGCTTCTTAATGCTTTTCAGGAAACCTGGTCGGTACTGGCTCAGCTAAAACCCACTTTTGGGGAAAAAAGCCTGTTTATGTTACCATAGCAACGACAGGTCAGTACGTGGTTACAGTAGCAGAACTCATTTCACATGGATATTAAACATGTACGCCACTGCACTGCAGCAGTTACCTATAATAAACACCGGCGCAACGCAGTTTCACTGCAAACAGCCTTAAACACACCTGGCAGATCTCCATTTCATCCGGTTTATTACTTCTTAATACACTTTCGACGCAACAGGCAATAAAACACAACAACTCCCCGTATCACAGTAACATGCTCACCCACAGAATCGCTGGGACACTGGAAGGTGATGTCAGGTAGGAGGTGGGCCTCTAATGGTGGTTTTGGGGTTTCTAAGATACGCCCCACCACCAGATCCACCACTCGGGGTGCAGCTCGGACGAGGTTGACCACCTCAGTGTGACTCATGCCGGACACGTCTGTGTTATTGACCTGCAGGAGGAGAGGAAGATGCGGTGAACATGTGAGCGAATCATGAAACATCAGTGTTAATGTTCCTCACAACACAAAGACACATACGGTCGTCACTGATGAAGGTGAGACCTGAAGGTTCTCTGCTCGTCTGCTCTATTAACTTTATTTACATTTCACATCGCAATACAATTCAGATGAAGCGTCTGTAGACAGACGCAGAAGTTAAGCTATAACGTAGATCAGATCAGCCGTAAGAAAAAAAACACCAGGACCCTCACAGAGCAGGTGCTGTTTGGGTGGTGGATCATTCTCAGCACTGCAGTAACACTGACGTGGTGGTGGTGTGTTAGTGTGTGTTGTGCTGGTCTGAGTGGATCAGACACAGCAGCGCTGCTGGAGTTTTAAAACACCTCAGTGTCGCTGCTGGACTGAGAATAGTCCAGCAACCAAAAACATCCAGCCAGCAGCGCCCTGTGGGCAGCGTCCTGTGGGCAGCGTCCTGTGGGCAGCGTCCTGTGACCACTGATGAAGGACTAGAGGATGACCAGCACAAACTGTGCAGCAGCAGATGAGCTGTCGTCTCTGACTTTACATCTACAAGGTGGACCCACAAGGTAGGAGTGTCTAATAGAGTGGACAGTGAGTGGACACAGTGTTTAAAAACTCCAGCAGCAGTGCTGTGTCTGATCCACTCAGACCAGCACAACACACTCCAACACACCACCACCACGTCAGTGTTACTGCAGTGCTGAGAATGACCCACCACCCAAATATTACCTGCTCTGTGAGGGTCCATGGGGGTCCTGACCACTGAAGAACAGGGTAACAGAGTATCAGAGAAACAGATGGACTACAGTCTGTAACTGTAGGACTACAGAGGGGAACTGAACGGTCAGTGGAGCTGATAAAGTGGACAGTGCTATGGCTGAGGGGTGTGTACTGATTAGCGCCACCGTGTGTCGAGTGTTTACCATGATCATGCGGTCGCCGGGCCTCAGTCTGCCGTCTCCTTTAGCAGGGTCCTGGATGATGTCGTGGATGTAGCAGTTGTGGTCATTTCCTTTTGTCAGGGTGAAGCCCAAGCTTCCTTTATCTGATTTCACCAGAGACACATTCAGCTCCACCTCCTACATCAAACAGACCATCCAACAATCAGACAACCGGCCAATCAGTCAAACTAAAGGGGCACTGCTCCAACTGCTGCTCCATTTAAGGTGGAACGGGAACATTAGAACAAGAATCTGGAGAATCTCTGACTTCAGCTTCACATCACTGAAGAATTGGGGGGGTGATAATAAATAACTGCCCCCCTCTTTGAAGGCGTGTGACCCCTAAATGTAACTAAAGCCCAGCAGTGAGGAGCTGAACTTTCCCCTCCTCTGCTGTCCCTGCAGACGGGCAGGGTCGCCTACAGAGCGGCGCTAGTAGCTGTTAATGAAGTGATGCTCTTTTATTAGAGGGACTCATTTCAGAGGAAGATCTCAACCACTGCCCTGTAGCTCAGTTCAGAGGGGCAAAACAAAGATAATGTGACTGGACCTTACTGTACAGGTCTGTGCTCAAACTCTAGTGCTGGTACTGTTACTCTTTTGAAATAATGACAAGCAAATGTATAAATAAAAAAAAAGACTTTGAAGGAAAATTATGAACTAAAAAAAAAAGAATTATGAAAAGTAGGTCAAATTACCGAAACACAAATCTGCCCAAGTTTTTTTTGTTCATCCTTCCACTAAACGATTTGGACTTTGCAACACAAACTATGCGACTCTCAAGAAAGATAAATATAAAATCTGAATTTTAGGGTCTTTGCTTTAACGTGTTCAGCGCTGTGTTAGTTGTACATTATTCATCTGTCCTGTGACGCGTATCCTGAGCACCGGAGGGACGACTGGACTGTAAGCCAGAGACGGATGTCGTGTGTGTGCAGCGTACTTGGCGTTAAAACCGGTTCAGTAAAATGCAAACAGAGCTGAGGTCTTCAGTGCAGACGACATAAACTAGCCTGCAAAAACAGCCTGTATGTTTTCAGTGTCACAATAAATCACATGTATTCACCTCTTTATATCCGTTATAAGGAGCGTCTTAGTTCAACCCTGAATGAGGCACAGCCACTCAGAACACAGCTCATTTACATAAACCAGTCTTCCAGGCACAGTAATGTAAACTGCCTGCATTAAGAGAGGCTGGAGAACGGCCTTCAGTGGAACCGAACTGCCGTGGAACCGACGAACGCTGTTCTCTCTACATACACTGCAGAAAAGTCTTATCGTCTGAAAACGCTCATTAAAGTGGGTGTGAGATCTCGCAGGCTTACGGGCAGGAAGTCGTCCATCTCATGGCTCTGCTCAGAGAGGGTGAGGTTGACGGGGTTAGGCAGTGGAGGGGGCAGGGGGTCCGGACTGGGGTTGAGACCCGCCGCACCGGACAGCGCCACGGCCGACTTCAGCTCAGAGAGAAGAGGGGACAAAGAGGGAAGCCTGGAAGACAGTAGAGAGGAGAGAGAACAGAGTTCAGACATTTAAAATGCCGTTTGACACGAAACTCAGCATTTAAGAAAAAATAAATCCATTAAAACCCTCTGAGCTTTGCGTCTGGGACTCGCGCTGCCTGGATGAAAGACTCATCTGATTAATCTGCCACAATTTAACTGAGCACAATCATAAAATTACAGCCTACATTAACAAAAGCAATCATAGCTCGTGAACTGCCCGTGGTGGACTGACCTTTTGCCAGCGTCTGTCCTGCTAGCAGACTGGCTGGGGGAGAAGTAGGCAGAGCGGACGGAGTCGTCCAGCTCACAGGGCGTCTCGTACTGCCCGTGTCTGCCCAGGGCCAGGTTGGCGCTGGGGGTTTGGTAGACGCTCCGGTCCCAGCTCTGGCTGTCCTGCTCCAGTCCGGCGGGGCTGAAGGCCTCCTCCACCTCCTCATCATCATCAGTACTGTCGCTGTAGCTGTCCCTGCGGCTGGGCGACTTCATCAGCAGCCTCTCCAGAACCTGCTCCACGGGGCCCAGCGGCCTCTCCGCCTGCGGAGGAGAAGGCGCTCTGGGAACAGGCTTCGGCTTCGGCTTCGGCGGGGGCTCCTTCCGCGGAGACGCAACGGGAGTCTGAGGAGAAAAAACACATCAGTCTGAATAGAGGAGTAAAAATGAACACTCAAAATAAAAAATATGATTAAATCAACTAAAATCAAGTCTTTAACCTGTGATTCTGGGAAGGTTTATGGAATATAATCCATCAACAGATGTTTTTACTGGTTATGCTTAGTTTTATTTAGTCAGTCTTTTTCTAATGGTAGATGATTTTGCTTACTTCAAAAAATAGAAACACAACACTATTAAATAATCATTTAATAGTCTTACAGCAATTTTGTAATAAGACATAAAATATATTGATAAGATTTCAGATGATTTAATGTGTCAAAACATCTTTTTTTGCAGTGATTATAATTACTGGATTATGGGTTATTCTATAAATTATTAGATCATTTAGAGTGAAAATTAAACTCACAGGCTTTTCTTTAAAACACAAATCTAAAGCTTGATTTATTGTTTTTATTTTTATATTCCCGAACTAAAATCTGCCGTCAGCAGTTTTAGAAATGTTGTCAAATCTGGCATTGACTGAATTCACACAATAACGTGTGATTAATTCTTTATGAATCCTTCTATTTTACCATCCTATTAATAATAATAATCATAATTTTTATTTCTAAAGCACTTTTCACGCCGGTGACAGCTCAAAGTGCTTTACAGACAGATGATAAAACAGTCATAGACGAGATCATTAATACCTATTAAAACCATGTCCAATTAGAAGATAAACTTCCCGAATCGAATGCCGAGGTAGAGATACGTTTTTAGATGCTTCTGAGCTCGACTGTCTAATAAAGTTCATCTCCTAAATCACAGAAGATGAGAAATCTTTGGGAGTAACTCCACTAACATATTAAATTCATATTAATACTGAGTCCGCTGTGTAAACATGTTTCTCAGGCTTACTTGGTTGGAGGAATCTATCTTGGGAAGAACTCCAGCTTCAGGCCTACAAAGCAGCAGGGTGACCTCCTGACCCGTCCCTCTCAGCGCTGAGATCACCTCCTACAAAACAGACACGCTTCTGTCAGGGTCTTCAAACCACAGAGGCCACAGACGAGGCCACCCTCATCCTCTACAGCAGGGGTCACCAACCCTGGCCCTGGAGAACTTCCTTTCAGCTGCCCCGCCCCTCAATTAACTCTATCCCCTGATCCAGCCAATCAGGGACTTGGGAGGAGGCTGATTAGCTGGAGCAGGTTGGATCTACCTCAGCAGGGAGGTAACTCTCCAGGACCAGCGTTGGAGGTCACTGCTCCACACCTCTTGCAGCGATGCCGCTCAGCTGCCGGGCCTCCATCCGCCCCAAACTAAGGCTACGTTTATACAGCAGGTAAGTGTCCTGCACCTGATTTTGTTGTTTAGCTGTTCAGATTATCTTTTAAATGTGATCTGCATGCGACAATCTCAACAGATCAGCTCCTAAACCGGCCTGCATGTGCTAAAGAACTGCTTCACAAGGCGCCTCGTCCAGAGCTAAACGATGGCCAGCGAACGCCCGGCGCTCCCGGAGCTCCGGTTTCGCCTTTGCCAGCATCACAGGAGCGATTATAAAGTTCGTGTTTGACAGCTGAGCTCATCACCCAGAATCCGCCGGAAAAAGGGCAGCAGGTTCATATCTCTGCACCTTATTCCACGACCTCAAGTCCAGAGTGAGTGCTGTGTCGGTGCTGCACTGACCGGTCAGTTTACTGGGTCTAATGTCTGTTTACTGTCCGGTCTGTTTACTGGGTCTAATGTCTGTTTACTGGGTCTAATGTCTGTTTACTGGGTCTAATGTCTGTTTACTGTCCGGTCTGTTTACTGTCCGGTCTGTTTACTGGGTCTAATGTCTGTTTACTGTCCGGTCTGTTTACTGGGTCTTATGTCTGTTTACTGGGTCTAATGTCTGTTTACTGTCCGGTCTGTTTACTGGGTCTAATGTCTGTTTACTGTCCGGTCTGTTTACTGGGTCTAATGTCTGTTTACTGGGTCTAATGTCTGTTTACTGTCCGGTCTGTTTACTGGGTCTAATGTCTGTTTACTGTCCGGTCTGTTTACTGGGTCTAATGTCTGTTTACTGGGTCTAATGTCTGTTTACTGTCCGGTCTGTTTACTGGGTCTAATGTCTGTTTACTGGGTCTAATGTCTGTTTACTGTCCGGTCTGTTTACTGGGTCTAATGTCTGTTTACTGTCCGGTCTGTTTACTGTCCGGTCTGTTTACTGGGTCTAATGTCTGTTTACTGGGTCTAATGTCTGTTTACTGTCCGGTCTGTTTACTGGGTCTAATGTCTGTTTACTGTCCGGTCTGTTTACTGGGTCTAATGTCTGTTTACTGGGTCTAATGTCTGTTTACTGTCCGGTCTGTTTACTGGGTCTAATGTCTGTTTACTGTCCGGTCTGTTTACTGGGTCTAATGTCTGTTTACTGTCCGGTCTGTTTACTGGGTCTAATGTCTGTTTACTGTCCGGTCTGTTTACTGTCCGGTCTGTTTACTGGGTCTAATGTCTG
The DNA here is from genome assembly GCF_015220715.1 of Pygocentrus nattereri. Lineage (NCBI taxonomy): Eukaryota > Metazoa > Chordata > Actinopteri > Characiformes > Serrasalmidae > Pygocentrus > Pygocentrus nattereri. The sequence goes on from NC_051226.1 coordinate 441,354, forward strand.
TTTACTGTGTCTAATGTCTGTTTACTGTCCGGTCTGTTTACTGGGTCTAATGTCTGTTTACTGGGTCTAATGTCTGTTTACTGTCCGGTCTGTTTACTGGGTCTAATGTCTGTTTACTGTCCGGTCTGTTTACTGTCCGGTCTGTTTACTGGGTCTAATGTCTAAATGGGTCTGATGTTTAAATCATCGTATTTATTGTTTCTAGTTTAATTTTCTGTTTGCAGGCGATGTCTCCACGCTCACACATTTTGTTCCTTGTTGCTCCGTGATGTTCCTGGAGGAACGGGATTTCACTCCACTGTGTACTCGTACAGAGATGGACTGACAGTAAAAGCCTGTTGACTTGACTTTAAAAGATAATCTGAACAACCTGATCTGGTGAGAAAATCGGACTTGAAACACTTTCCTGCTGTGAACGCAGCCCTAGCAGCGACACATCAAGGTAAGGTTACGGCACGATGCCAGTCAGTGTTTTAATGGGTTAACGCACAGAGTGACGCACATGCTGAGAGAGCCCTTTAAGTGACGTTTGATTGACACGCAGGATGACGTCGCCCACTTCGATGAGGCTGCTCTCGGCAGCTGGTTGCCCCGGAAACAGCTTCTTGACCCGGACCATGCTGGTGCCGTGCGGTTCTTCTGGAACATTCTCCTCCCGGCTGAAGCTGAATCCGAGGCCAGAGGAGTTCTTCAGCAAGCTCACCTCAAACATGTTATCTGAGGAGAAACACCCAAAGGGAGAGTGAAGACCCCCCCACACAGAACGGACTGGATTAAAGCTGCAACCAATATTCGACAAATTCAACTGTAATACACTGCAGGAAGCGTAGGGGGCGATATGGCAACGTCTTCTCAAACAACACAATGAACTTTTGCAAAATAAAACTTTAACTGTATTTCCAGCCGTAACACATCCAGTGTAAGCAGCGAAGGAACGATGACGCTCACCTGGACTGACGAAGCTGTATTCTTGCTGCCGTTTGTTCGCTGCACTGGACTCGTCCAGAGGAGCTGCAGCTTTGGGCTCTCTGAGGTTTGAAGTCCCCTGAGGGGTCAGCGGGGCGTGCACGCTGTCCACCGGCAGCTGCCCTCTCTCCAGCACCAGCTGCACCACCTAAAAGAGAGAGAGACCGTTTATCACGGCTTCTCCATGATGAAGAGGAACACTGACGATGCTTAAAAACAACAACAGAAGAATTCCTAGTGGAAAAGCATAGTTTTGTCACAAAGTAGGGATTTTTACTGAACCAATGAAGGAATTAGTAATGAGTCTCTGTACTTTAGTATTTTTGGTGTAACTGAGTAACTGAGTATCTGAGTATCTGAGTAACTGAGTATCTGAGTAACTGAGTAACTGAGTATCTGAGTAACTGAGTAAATGTAATGAGTTTCTGTACTTTAGTATTTTTGGTGTATCTGTACTGAAGTTTCTCCGTTCTGGGCGACTTTCTCCTTTCACTCCACTACATTTCAGAGTCTAATATCCGACTTTTTCCTCCTACATTTTGAGAAATCTGTCGTTCCTTTTGGTTTCTGTGTGTATAAAAACGTAACATGTCAAAACGAAAGAAGCGCAAAGCCAGAGCACCAATCAGGGCCCAGCGGTCACTTTGTTTAGAGCTGGTTTTGACCTGTTGGTCAGACCGACCCAGTGCAGCACGCGGTTCAGCGATGGCGTTCTAGGACCACTGTTAATAAAAATAAAAATAGTAGATGTTGAGAATAAAATCTTAATATTTGGAGAATAAAGCTGTAATATTTGGAGGATCGAGTGGGCTGCTGTGCTGTAGGGGGGCTGCCGTAACGCGCTGGGGTCTCGGTTGCTGTCCTGGCGCCGGAGCTCCACTCACTCCCGTCTCTCTGTGGATCATTTCGATCTTCCCTCACTGTCTTTGAAACTTCATGCCCTCTTTGAATGGGGGAGGGAAGATGAAGCCCTCGATAGCCGTGTAGACGACCTTGCCTGAGATTCTCCTTCAACGACACAGACGGTTTCCTCCGAGTCCGTCCGGCTCTTTATTCTAGATGAACAGTTTCCTCCGAGTCCATCCGGCTCTTTATTCTAGATGAACAGTTTCCTCCGAGTCCGTCCGGCTCTTTATTGTAGATGAACAGTTTCCTCCGAGTCCGTCCGGCTCTTTATTCTAGATGAACAGTTTCCTCCGAGTCCGTCCGGCTCCTTATTCTAGATGAACAGTTTCCTCCGAGTCCGTCCGGCTCTTTATTCTAGATGAACACAGTTTCCTCCGAGTCCGTCCGGCTCTTTATTCTAGATGAACACAGTTTCCTCCGAGTCCGTCCGGCTCCTTATTCTAGATGAACAGTTTCCTCCGAGTCCGTCCGGCTCTTTATTCTAGATGAACAGTTTCCTCCGAGTCCGTCCGGCTCTTTATTCTAGATGAACACAGTTTCCTCCGAGTCCGTCCGGCTCTTTATTCTAGATGAACACAGTTTCCTCCGAGTCCGTCCGGCTCTTTATTCTAAATGAACACAGTTTCCTCCGAGTCCGTCCGGCTCTTTATTCTAGATGAACACAGTTTCCTCCGAGTCCGTCCGGCTCTTTATTCTAGATGAACACAGTTTCCTCCGAGTCCATCCGGCTCTTTATTCTAGATGAACACAGTTTCCTCCGAGTCCGTCCGGCTCTTTATTCTAGATGAACACAGTTTCCTCCGAGTCCATCCGGCTCTTTATTCTAGATGAACACAGTTTCCTCCGAGTCCGTCCGGCTCTTTATTCTAGATGAACAGTTTCCTCCGAGTCCGTCCGGCTCTTTATTCTAGATGAACACAGTTTCCTCCGAGTCCGTCCGGCTCCTTATTCTAGATGAACAGTTTCCTCCGAGTCCATCCGGCTCTTTATTCTAGATGAACAGTTTCCTCCGAGTCCATCCGGCTCTTTATTCTAGATGAACAGTTTCCTCCGAGTCCGTCCGGCTCTTTATTCTAGATGAACAGTTTCCTCCGAGTCCGTCCGGCTCTTTATTCTAGATGAACAGTTTCCTCCGAGTCCGTCCGGCTCTTTATTCTAGATGAACACAGTTTCCTCCGAGTCCGTCCGGCTCTTTATTCTAGATGAACACAGTTTCCTCCGAGTCCGTCCGGCTCTTTATTGTAGATGAACAGTTTCCTCCGAGTCCGTCCGGCTCTTTATTCTAGATGAACACAGTTTCCTCCGAGTCCGTCCGGCTCTTTATTCTAGATGAACACAGTTTCCTCCGAGTCCGTCCGGCTCTTTATTGTAGATGAACAGTTTCCTCCGAGTCCGTCCGGCTCTTTATTCTAGATGAACAGTTTCCTCCGAGTCCGTCCGGCTCTTTATTGTAGATGAACAGTTTCCTCCGAGTCCGTCCGGCTCTTTATTCTAGATGAACAGTTTCCTCCGAGTCCGTCCGGCTCTTTATTCTAGATGAACACAGTTTCCTCCGAGTCCGTCCGGCTCTTTATTCTAGATGAACACAGTTTCCTCCTAATTCCTCTTTTAGTACTTTTACTTTTGATACTTAAGTACATTTGAAGGCAAGTACTTTTGTACTTTTTCTCAAGTGAAGGTCTAAAGGGAGGAACTTTTACAGGAGTGATTTGCGTACTTCAGCCACCATTGCTGATTGTGGGTTGCTGCACAATGTTTAAAATCAAAATAATACCCATTTCCACCTCACGACTATGCATGGATTCAAATTCAATTAAACAGGCCTAATTATGCACCTTCAGTAATGAAAAATGAATTGAGACATCATTTGTCATGACAAGCTGTCACACTGCCCATATAAACGTCATTTTACTGTCAAGGCAGAACAAAAGACTAACTGAGCTCTAAGGCTTGTAATGTGTGAGTGCAGTGGAATAGAAGGCTTCCTCACCTGTGCTGTGTCCCTCAGAGTGTCCACAGCTTGCTTATGAGTGGCTCCCTCCAGACTCTTTCCATTCACCGCCACCACACGGTCCCCTGGGGTGCAGATCAATATGACAGGGTATGTATATTTAAGTGTAGCTTCTACTGCTTCATTTAAAAAGCTCTATAATGTTCATATGATCCACACAGTCGCTCTGACAGACTGTAATACACTACAGGAAGCGTAGGGGGCGATACGGCTTCTACTGTTTCATTTAAAAAGCTCTATAATGTTCATATGATCCACACAGTCGCTCTGACAGACTGTAATACACTACAGGAAGCGTAGGGGGCGATACGGCTTCTACTGCTTCATTTAAAAAGCTCTATAATGTTCATATGATCCACACAGTCGCTCTGACAGACTGTAATACACTACAGGAAGTGTAGGGGGCGATACGGCTTCTACTGCTTCATTTAAAAAGCTCTATAATGTTCATATGATCCACACAGTCGCTCTGACAGACTGTAATACACTACAGGAAGCGTAGGGGGCGATACGGCTTCTACTGTTTCATTTAAAAAGCTCTATAATGTTCATATGATCCACACAGTCGCTCTGACAGACTGTAATACACTACAGGAAGCGTAGGGGGCGATACGGCTTCTACTGCTTCATTTAAAAAGCTCTATAATGTTCATATGATCCACACAGTCGCTCTGACAGACTGTAATACACTACAGGAAGCGTAGGGGGCGATACGGCTTCTACTGTTTCATTTAAAAAGCTCTATAATGTTCATATGATCCACACAGTCGCTCTGACAGACTGTAATACACTACAGGAAGCGTAGGGGGCGATACGGCTTCTACTGTTTCATTTAAAAAGCTCTATAATGTTCATATGATCCACACAGTCGCTCTGACAGACTGTAATACACTACAGGAAGCGTAGGGGGCGATACGGCTTCTACTGCTTCATTTAAAAAGCTCTATAATGTTCATATGATCCACACAGTCGCTCTGACAGACTGTAATACACTACAGGAAGTGTAGGGGGCGATACGGCTTCTACTGCTTCATTTAAAAAGCTCTATAATGTTCATATGATCCACACAGTCGCTCTGACAGACTGTAATACACTACAGGAAGCGTAGGGGGCGATACGGCTTCTACTGTTTCATTTAAAAAGCTCTATAATGTTCATATGATCCACACAGTCGCTCTGACAGACTGTAATACACTACAGGAAGCGTAGGGGGCGATACGGCTTCTACTGCTTCATTTAAAAAGCTCTATAATGTTCATATGATCCACACAGTCGCTCTGACAGACTGTAATACACTACAGGAAGCGTAGGGGGCGATACGGCTTCTACTGTTTCATTTAAAAAGCTCTATAATGTTCATATGATCCACACAGTCGCTCTGACAGACTGTAATACACTACAGGAAGCGTAGGGGGCGATACGGCTTCTACTGCTTCATTTAAAAAGCTCTATAATGTTCATATGATCCACACAGTCGCTCTGACAGACTGTAATACACTACAGGAAGCGTAGGGGGCGATACGGCTTCTACTGTTTCATTTAAAAAGCTCTATAATGTTCATATGATCCACACAGTCGCTCTGACAGACTGTAATACACTACAGGAAGCGTAGGGGGCGATACGGCTTCTACTGCTTCATTTAAAAAGCTCTATAATGTTCATATGATCCACACAGTCGCTCTGACAGACTGTAATACACTACAGGAAGCGTAGGGGGCGATACGGCTTCTACTGCTTCATTTAAAAAGCTCTATAATGTTCATATGATCCACACAGTCGCTCTGACAGACTGTAATACACTACAGGAAGCGTAGGGGGCGATACGGCTTCTACTGCTTCATTTAAAAAGCTCTATAATGTTCATATGATCCACACAGTCGCTCTGACAGACTGTAATACACTACAGGAAGCGTAGGGGGCGATACGGCTTCTACTGCTTCATTTAAAAAGCTCTATAATGTTCATATGATCCACACAGTCGCTCTGACAGACTGTAATACACTACAGGAAGCGTAGGGGGCGATACGGCTTCTACTGTTTCATTTAAAAAGCTCTATAATGTTCATATGATCCACACAGTCGCTCTGACAGACTGTAATACACTACAGGAAGCGTAGGGGGCGATACGGCTTCTACTGCTTCATTTAAAAAGCTCTATAATGTTCATATGATCCACACAGTCGCTCTGACAGACTGTAATACACTACAGGAAGCGTAGGGGGCGATACGGCTTCTACTGGTTCATTTAAAAAGCTCTATAATGTTCATATGATCCACACAGTCGCTCTGACAGACTGTAATACACTACAGGAAGCGTAGGGGGCGATACGGCTTCTACTGCTTCATTTAAAAAGCTCTATAATGTTCATATGATCCACACAGTCGCTCTGACAGACTGTAATACACTACAGGAAGCGTAGGGGGCGATACGGCTTCTACTGTTTCATTTAAAAAGCTCTATAATGTTCATATGATCCACACAGTCGCTCTGACAGACTGTAATACACTACAGGAAGCGTAGGGGGCGATACGGCTTCTACTGCTTCATTTAAAAAGCTCTATAATGTTCATATGATCCACACAGTCGCTCTGACAGACTGTAATACACTACAGGAAGCGTAGGGGGCGATACGGCTTCTACTGTTTCATTTAAAAAGCTCTATAACGTTCATATGATCCACACAGTCGCTCTGACAGACTGTAATACACTACAGGAAGCGTAGGGGGCGATACGGCTTCTACTGCTTCATTTAAAAAGCTCTATAATGTTCATATGATCCACACAGTCGCTCTGACAGACTGTAATACACTACAGGAAGCGTAGGGGGCGATACGGCTTCTACTGCTTCATTTAAAAAGCTCTATAATGTTCATATGATCCACACAGTCGCTCTGACAGACTGTAATACACTACAGGAAGCGTAGGGGGCGATACGGCTTCTACTGCTTCATTTAAAAAGCTCTATAATGTTCATATGATCCACACAGTCGCTCTGACAGACTGTAATACACTACTACTGTTTCATTTAAAAAGCTCTTTATAATGTTTTGCTGGTTTATTTGCCACTAAACCAGCTGTAAAGCTAAAATGGGCAAATGTGAGGTTTTTTTTTTTACCCTTCTTGATCCTTCCATCCAGCTCCGCTGCTCCTTTAGGGAGGACTGCTTTGACGTATATCCCACCATGCCTCACTGTCGTGTTGGAGCCACCCTGCACCATGCAACACAGCCGTTAGTACACAGCAGGACACCAATATGGAGGAATATGGGAGAATTATGGGTATTCCTAACAGTGTCCTTTAACCTGGCTGGGCTTTGCCATTTCTTTTGCCTGTTTGGCCACCGGGGCTTGTTCTGAGCAGTTTTTAGTACGTGTGCCATCAGGTGGGGTGCTTGATTATTGATTATGCAAAAGTGGTGTGGTAAAAAAATAAAATAAATAAATAAAATAAATGATTAAATTAAGTCATTAAGTGCTTCAAACTAACAAAGGGACAATTTGTGCTGCTGGGACTAATTTACAGCTCATTCATTTGGACAGCAGTGATCAAGATCCCATTTTGTTATGCTGGCATGAATATTCAAACAACACCGCATGAATATTCAATCATGACCGTGTTCATGATCTTTGCATTGCCTTCTACTGAAAGGTAATGCAAAGCGGCGAGCATGCAAAGACAATCAGAGAGAGGAATCACACTAATTATACCGCAGCAAGCTGAGGCGCAGTAGGCCTCAAGCACATCGATGCAGGCATTACAGCAAAACGACTGTCAGCATTAATATTCAGCAATAACTGATCATGACAAACGCGCTGCACGCCAGTGTTTCCCAGTCGTGGTCCTGCTCTGCATATTGTAAAGTTTTCCTGTTTAAATGCCATGTTTTAGCCCTGTGGTCAGCTAAATCCCTGAGGAGCTGCTTCAGACTAAAATACTAAAACATGCAGGATCCAGGAGCAGGACTGCGAAACACTGGTGTCAGATGTGGGCGCTGACCGGCAGCAGACTTCAGTTCCAGTCCTTACTCCACATTAGGGCTGTCACAATTACTCGTTAAAAAAAATTACCTGATTAAAATCACATTCTAATTAAATTAGCTATGATTAACTGGCAGTTTATGTGATGGTAATGCACATGTTTAATCCTTGTACAGTCCCCCTCCCACAGTAAGACACTATGTATTCACTATAATGTCGACCGTGGGTTTGTGAAAGGCGCTATATAAGTATAAATATATAAGTTATAAATATAAATACTTTTTATTATTATTTTGAACTGTTTTCAAAGGCTTGTTCTGTCTTTTTCCAATAAAGTATTCTGGATTCTTCAAAGGATGGTTCTACACGGACTGTTATTGTTCATTTACGCTGCGTTTTATGTTCTATTTCAGCACAGCAGGTCAACGTGGTGACACCATAAAGAGCCTGTTTAAAATGTTATTGACACAAATATATAATCAAAACAGAAAAACGAGCCAGCAACATTTAGCAAAACCTGAACAACGTGATTTTTTATTGAGCACTTCACTCACCGCACTGCACCAAATCCAATTACACGAGTGAGTATGATCTGCTTGGTCCAGAACCGAGCTCGTTTTGTTTACACGGTGGCCTGATGTGTTTTAAATCCATTAAAGCCTGATTACTGGAAACTTTCCATCGTTCTGTGGTTGTTTTACGCCACAAAAACCGCTGTTTAGAAGATTCACCACAAATAATCATTAGCGGCATCTCTGGTCAAAATCACAGGCATCATCACTGCGCTCAATACGAGAGCCCGGCCGTTTTAAACGTGCTGAGATGCGCTGAGCACCGGCTCTATATCGGGATATAATGGGATTTATTCCCTTTTTTTCAACTGCAAATTACATTCCTGAAGCCGGAACCTTTGTAATCATCTGTTTTACTGAATGAGGTCAGGTTTTCAGTTTATTCGTCTCACGCTAATCATTTTTAACACGGGACTGTTACGCAGACCGACTGACCAACACGGTCATTAAAAACAGCAGAAACGTTCCATTTGTCGGACGAACTGACCCGTCTGTACTGCTCAGCAGAGCTGGGGGGAATTCGCGCACTGCTCCAGTTTGGAGAACCGGTCAGGCCTCTGCGCTGTTACATTCACACGACTACGCAATCCCGTCTTCCGCTCTGACGGATTCCTCGACCTTCAGCTTTCCTTCGGTTAATCCTTTATTTTTTAAAGACAGTGAAGATTTATTGCTTTCTATTTCTAATGTTTATATTATAACTCCTCACCATCACGTGTAACATAAACATAAAAAATGTGTGAAATTTCATTTAAATTTTTTTTACAGTGTAAATATTTTAGCTTTTATTTACTTATAATTCTTTATACGGATCATTTTTGTGAAGGATTAGAGTTTATAGACTCATTTTTTACTTTTAGTATTATACTGTCTGTACAGTAACAGGGAACAAGTCATTAATAAGGTCAATTACTCTCGTTAGTCTTTTCTGAGCGCCCCGCTGCCTCTTCGCTGCTGCCTCACTGAGAATCCCCCCGTGGTGAGACTCATAAAGGATGACCTTATCTTAGTACAGCTTGAGTTCGGCTGTGTCGGTGAACGGACTCTCATACCTGGACTCCAGGCACGCGTGATGCAGGTGATGGATGGTGTCATTTTCTCAGATCACTCACAACTGGAAGTAAGCCGTGTCGGTCCAGGTGTGGCCGAGGTTGGCCGGGTTTTCGCTGGAGCTGATTTAACTTTGGCTTTGCCGACGTTTGTTAGTGCGGTCTCTGGCGGCAGCGCGTGAGCTGAGCTCTCATTTCTGTGTTTTATTTTAATTTATATAACACTGAGTTCCTGCTGCGCGAGCTGACTGGTTGAGAGGCGTCTAACTGCTGTTATTTCACCACAACATCACAGGTTTATCATAAACACCGTATCACTCCACTGAGACACCGTTGCTAAGCAACGACTCTGACAGCTGTAGGAGACGCTCGAGCCTTTTGAACATTTTTACTTTGCCACAAACAGAAAACGGACACTGTTAAGACCACATCTGACCGACAGCCGATTTGGTCCGACTCTGAAGACGAGACACTAAATTCCCAAACTGTCGTCACCACTGAGCAGCTTTTCAGTCGGCAGCTGTGACAGAAGAACAGCTGAACAACCTGGAATCAGCCAGAAATGAACCCAACACCATTCGCCAAACTAAACGGGCTGTAAGAAGCTTCACAGACCGGCTGGAACAAAACAACATTAATACTGATCTGGACAAACTGACCAAACTGAGCTGAACCTGATATTGGGTCAGTTTTACGGCTCAGTCTGATTTGGTCCGACTCTGAAGATCAGACACGTCTGGCGAATGGTGTTGGGTTCATTTCTGGCTGATTCCAGGTTGTTCAGCTGTTCTTCTGTCACAGCTGCCGACTGAAAAGCTGCTCAGTGGTGACGACAGTTTGGGAATTTAGTGTAAGGAGCTGGAGAACGAACTGCCGGCTGAGCAGCGAGTGGGCGGAGCTCGTTACTCTGACGTAGCAACGAGCTGCTCGTTAAGGAGCTATAATTAGGAGGAAGGAGCTGAACATTAAAACATATTAAAGCCGCGTTCACGGCCAGTTTATTCATTTCTTACTGTATTTATTTAACTGCTGTATTAAAGCAGTAGAGCACTCGAGGAGGGAGTTATCACCAGTAACATCACGGCTGAGAAGATCTACGGACACCAGATCACAGCCGGGATGGTATTTAGTGATAACGCCCTCCCTCTCGGGTTCTACTGCTTAAACGGCACTCATTGCAAACCGTATGCGTCATTTCCACGACGTTCGTCTCTTTCTTTTGAAAAAACCTAAATAAGTCCAGATGTTCGATGCAACTTTCTTTGCTGACCTCACCAGAAAAAAACTCAGCACCATCTAGTGGACTGAAAAAGCAACTGATTTTTCCAGTACTACAATTCATACTTGCAATTTTTTATAATAAACTATCAATACCTGCCATCTGTATATTGATACTTTATCGCCATGCAGAATATCGTGATAATATGCTGCATCGATTTCCGCCCCCACCCCCATCGCTCAACGAATAAAGGAATCTATAGTGACAGCCCTGGATGACACACCTGACCCCAATAACCAGAGCCTTCGGGATCTTGTGAACATTAGACTCAGGTGTGTTTGATTATGGCTGTAACTGAACTCCGTGGGTGGGATCAGCAGCCCGGCCGAACGCTGTACTGTACCTACTGTGCTTCGATTTTACCGTGTGTGGAGGGTCAACTCGAAAAGCCTGTAAAATTCTGCATGCAAAGCGAGACAAAATCTACTTTCCCAAAACTGAAGCCAAGCGAGGAGCAGCGCGGGCTACGGGGAGGGAAAACACACACACACACACAGCGATGAGTAAAGGGGAAAGGGGAGAAAAAAGAGAGAGAGTGAAAACCTTTCCGAACAGTACCGTGACACTAATGCCCAGACTGCCGTCTTTTTTCGACAGCTCAACGTCATATAGATCTCCAGGTTGGAGACTATTGACTTCTGGGCCACTACCACTTAATGTGTCCGTGACGGAGTTGGGCGAAATCTCCTGCAAACAGAGAAAAGCGGCGTAAATAAACGGCCAGGCAGCCTCCGGCATGCAGCGGTCAAGGCGTTATGGATTAAGAGAAGGCATCTACAGTCAGCTGAGGCTCTGCTGGCGTCATGCACTAATGAACTGCATCACAATCACAACGTGACTACAAAGCAAAACAGCAGCCAGTTAGTCTGTCAGTCACTGAACATGCAGCTTTCAGGGATTATAAAGTTCAAAACCTCTGAAAATCCAGAGCAGCTGAAAGAAATAGTTTGGCAACATAATCTAATTCAAAGAATTCCCATTTATCCCAGACTTACATCAGCTGAGACGTGCTCAGCATCCAAATGTTGCTTCTTTAGTTTAGCGCTGAACCTACAAGGCTGATGCTGCTAAACAATAGAAGTCAATAGTCACCCAAATCTGTTCAGTAACCGCATCCGGAACAACTCAAACTGCATCCAGGTATTTATAAGACGCGTAGCTGTGGTTTATCATGGCTCTTATAATACACTACACTGCCAAAAGTATTCGGTCGCCTGGCTTCACACACATATGAACTTGAGTGACGTCCCATTCTTAATCCATAGGGTTTAATATGATGTCGGCTCACCCTTTGCAGCTATAACAGCTTCAGCTCTTCTGGGAAGGCTTTCCACAAGGGTTGGGAGTGTTTATGGGAATTTTTGACCGATCTTCCAGAAGCACATTTGTGAGGTCAGACACTGATGTTGGACGAGAAGGCCTGGCTCACAGTCTCCGCTCTAATTCATCCCAAAGGTGTTCTATGGGGTTGAGGTCAGGACTCTGTGCAGGCCAGTCAAGTTCTTCCACACCAAACTGGCTCATCCACGTCTTTATGGACCTGCTTTGTGCACTGGTGTGCAGTCATGTTGGAACAGGAAGGGGGCGTCCCCAAACTGTTCCCACAGAGTTGGGAGCGTGAAATTGTCCAAAATCTCTTGGTGCTGAAGCTTTAAGAGTTCCTTTCACTGGAACTAAGGGGCCGAGCCCAACTCCTGAAAAACACCCCCACACCATGATCCCCCCTCCACCAAACTTTACACTCGGCACAATGCAGTCAGACAAGTACCGTCTCCTGGCAACCGCTAAACCCAGACTCGTCCATCGGATCTCCAGATGGAGAAGCGTGATTGGTCACGCCAGAGAACTCGTCTCCGCTGCTCTAGAGTCCAGTGGTGGCGCTTTACACAGATCGGATTTCAAAGTGTCTTTTTTGTCACTCGCAACACGACAAACAGCGACGATGTCGAATCCAGAGTGATGAAGTGCTGGGATTCAAGAAGAGCTCCAGAGATTCATGATTATGAAGACAGTTATGAGAGTCTGGAGGGGAGATGATGCTCCTCCATCACTCCTGCATCCGCAACTGAAATCTGCATCACCAGCGTAGCTACGTAGTTACTGACAGCTGCGTCATTACCATGGCAACCCATGCAGATAAACTGGTGATGTCTGGAGACACAGATCAGATCTGGTCACATCTACCATCACGCAACATCTTAATTTAGAGCTCAATAAGGTTTGAGCTGGTTGAGAAAAGTTCTGGGGCTGCATTTACAGAAAACATTTGGGTGACTATTGACTTCTAGTGCTAAGCACCATCAACCTCGTAGCTTGAGCTCTAAACTAAAGAAGCAGAATTTGGTCACCAAACATGTCTGACTGCATCTGGGCTAAGGGGAATGTTTCATGTATAAACTATGCAGTGACAACACAGCAGGAATAGTGTATATGAGGTCTAAGCCTTAAGCCTAGTCTTAGACTGCACGTTAGCTTCAAAAGAGAAATTGAAAATATATAGTCCAGGACTACGCTTAAAGGGGAACTGAAGTTTTTAAATTCCTCTATAATTAAGAGGTTCAGATGTAAACCGAGCGGTTCTGAGCGGTTTGGTGTGAAACGCTCTGTTCTAGATAATCTTACCGAGTCAGAACCGTTCACAGTGGTGGTAATAGGAACCAGACGTCTCCCTCTAAAAGCCCCTCACAGTGGAGGTGATAGGAACCAGACGTCCCTCTAAAAGCTCCTCACAGTGGTGGTGATGGGAACCAGACGTCCCTCTAAAAGCTCCTACAGAAAGTTCCTACATGAACTGGTTCTGAATTCACTGCCTGATGACTGAGACGCTGTTTTATGAGAGTTTAGAGAACTTCAACTCCATTCATGGTGGAGGGAGACATGCAGGGCGCTGTGCGGCAAAATAGTCCCCAAAGAAAACTCATTATTCCAGATTTTCCACTGTTTTCCGTCATCAACATTCCATATAAGCTCAGAAGACTCGTGTAGGTTCTCTGGTGGTTCTGGATGGTAAATAAAGTGTCTGTATCTGTGTTGTAATCATGGCGACGCCTGGTTCCCATCACCCCCGCTGTAAAGACGTCTGAACCGCTTCACACCAAACCCTCTGGATCTCTGATCACACCTCACACACTGGATTGTGTAGATTAGTGGAATTCCCTTTTAATTCCTTTAAATATCCATTCAGTAAATTTCTCCAAACTCATCACTGCATCATAATTCAAAGCTATCAAACATTTATTGATAATTTGTAAGACAGAAATCTCATTAAAAGTAAACAGGGTGAAAAGACATGAGAGATTAAGAGCAGGTGTCCTTCAAAGAAACAAGACAGCAGCTGTAGACCTGCGGAGTCAGGTCAGATCATTATGACGTCTGACGGTACCTTTTTGGACTTTTGCGTTTCGTGGCTGCTCGAGTACGTGTCCTCGTCCATGTCCGAGTCTCCTCTGTCCGAGTGCTCCAGCTCTTTAGGCGCTTCTGGGCTTTTGGCTTTGCGGGTTTTTGGGGGCAGGGCCGGTGGGGTAGGGTCCGCAGACTCGTGGTCAGGGGTGGTGGACTGCGCCGGAGCCGTAACCTCATCTGGAGCGTTCCGGTGGAAGCCGTTGAGATGCGTCTGGGAGACGCTGGATCTGTTGCTTTTGGAGTCCTGTGAGCTGAGGCTCTCCTGCCGGCGGCCCACGGGGGAGGCCTGTGAGACCCCGTTCCTACTGGAGGAGGGAGGAGGAGGGCTGGGGGAGCCCATCTGCTCCTCAGAGGAAGAATCCACTTCTACTTCCTCTCTGGTCGCGGCCGAGGACTGAGGGGGCGCGTTTTTGTAGTGGGAGAAATCAGACGGGGAGTCTGCAGGAGACACACGGGTTCAATATAGAAACATAGACATCATTTAATGCTCAGATAATTAATATTAGACAAGCTGTACAAGGTGGGTGTTTCTGATAAAGTGGCCAGTTAGTGGAAGCACAAGGTGGGTGTTTCTAATAAAGTGGCCAGTGAGTGGAAGCACAAGGTGGGTGTTTCTAATAAAGTGGCCAGTGAGTGGAAGGACAAGGTGGGTGTTTCTAATAAAGTGGCCAGTGAGTGGAAGCACAAGGTGGGTGTTTCTAATAAAGTGGCCAGTTAGTGGAAGGACAAGGTGGGTGTTTCTAATAAAGTGGCCAGTTAGTGGAAGGACAAGGTGGGTGTTTCTAATAAAGTGGCCAGTGAGTGGAAGCACAAGGTGGGTGTTTCTAATAAAGTGGCCAGTGAGTGGAAGGACAAGGTGGGTGTTTCTAATAAAGTGGCCAGTGAGTGGAAGCACAAGGTGGGTGTTTCTAATAAAGTGGCCAGTGAGTGGAAGCACCAGGTGGGTGTTTCTAATAAAGTGGCCAGTGAGTGGAAGGACAAGGTGGGTGTTTCTAATAAAGTGGCCAGTTAGTGGAAGGACAATGTGGGTGTTTCTAATAAAGTGGCCAGTGAGTGGAAGGACAAGGTGGGTGTTTCTAATAAAGTGGCCAGTGAGTGGAAGGACAAGGTGGGTGTTTCTAATAAAGTGGCCAGTGAGTGGAAGGACAAGGTGGGTGTTTCTAATAAAGTGGCCAGTGAGTGGAAACACAAGGTGGGTGTTTCTAATAAAGTGGCCAGTAAGTGGAAGCACAAGGTGGGTGTTTCTAATAAAGTGGCCAGTGAGTGGAAGCACAAGGTGGGTGTTTCTAATAAAGTGGCCAGTGAGTGGAAGCACAAGGTGGGTGTTTCTAATAAAGTGGCCAGTGAGTGGAAGGACAAGGTGGGTGTTTCTAATAAAGTGGCCAGTGAGTGGAAGCACAAGGTGGGTGTTTCTAATAAAGTGGCCAGTGAGTGGAAGCACAAGGTGGGTGTTTCTAATAAAGTGGCCAGTGAGTGGAAGCACAAGGTGGGTGTTTCTAATAAAGTGGCCGGTTAGTGGAAGCACAAGGTGGGTGTTTCTAATAAAGTGGCCAGTTAGTGGAAGGACAAGGTGGGTGTTTCTAATAAAGTGGCCAGTTAGTGGAAGCACAAGGTGGGTGTTTCTAATAAAGTGGCCAGTGAGTGGAAGGACAAGGTGGGTGTTTCTAATAAAGTGGCCAGTGAGTGGAAGCACAAGGTGGGTGTTTCTAATAAAGTGGCCAGTGAGTGGACGCACAAGGTGGGTGTTTCTAATAAAGTGGCCAGTGAGTGGAAGCACAAGGTGGGTGTTTCTAATAAAGTGGCCAGTGAGTGGAAGCACAAGGTGGGTGTTTCTAATAAAGTGGCCGGTTAGTGGAAGCACAAGGTGGGTGTTTCTAATAAAGTGGCCAGTTAGTGGAAGGACAAGGTGGGTGTTTCTAATAAAGTGGCCAGTTAGTGGAAGCACAAGGTGGGTGTTTCTAATAAAGTGGCCAGTTAGTGGAAGGACAAGGTGGGTGTTTCTAATAAAGTGGCCAGTTAGTGGAAGCACAAGGTGGGTGTTTCTAATAAAGTGGCCAGTTAGTGGAAGCACAAGGTGGGTGTTTCTAATAAAGTGGCCAGTTAGTGGAAGGACAAGGTGGGTGTTTCTAATAAAGTGGCCAGTTAGTGGAAGGACAAGGTGGGTGTTTCTAATAAAGTGGCCAGTTAGTGGAAGGACAAGGCCGGTGTTTCTAATAAAGTGGCCAGTTAGTGGAAGGACAAGGTGGGTGTTTCTAATAAAGTGGCCAGTTAGTGGAAGCACAAGGTGGGTGTTTCTAATAAAGTGGCCAGTTAGTGGAAGCACAAGGTGGGTGTTTCTAATAAAGTGGCCAGTTAGTGGAAGGACAAGGTGGGTGTTTCTAATAAAGTGGCCAGTTAGTGGAAGGACAAGGTGGGTGTTTCTAATAAAGTGAACAATGAGCATCTCTACATGAGCAGTTTGCTGCTGTTACCTGGGAACAGCCTCTCTTTGGGCTGGGACACCACCAGGATGACATCATCTGGAGCGCTCTGCAGGATCTCTACGGCTTCCTCATGAGGAACACCTTCCAGACTGACATCATTCACACTGAGCAGTCTATCACCTAAAGACGTGACACAGGAGAGAGGTGTGACTCTCAGTGCGCCGGGTTTTTAAAGGATGACAGTCAGAGTTTTCTCATGTACCACCAGAGGGCACCACGCAGGTACACGGCAGGCTGGCGCAGTCAGAATGTAATCAGTTAAAGCCGTGTTTCCAGCCCTGGCCCTGGAGGAGCCATGCCAGGCATATTCTCCTGTTTAATCGCTCAAATTCAACTCATGAAACTAATCAGCCAGTTAACAAGCACTTCCTGAGCTGAAGGCGGTGTCCGCAGACAGTCCTGGGTTAAGTAGAATAATAAAGCCATTTAAAAACTCTTTACACTCATATCCTAAAATTTAACAGTCGAATTTAAGACAATTTTAATTTTTAAAACATGATTTCAAGAGTTAAGGCAAGTAGCCTTAACTAAAATTAGATGAAAATCAATGATTTGTTGAACATCACAGTCAGGAGGAGGTCTCAGAACATAGGAGATGGTGATGGACCAATCACAGTCAGGGGGAGGTCTCAAAACATATGATATGGTGATTAGGACCAATCACAGTCAGGGGGAAGTCCCAGAACTTAGGAGATGGTGATTAGGACCAATCACAGACAAGGGGAGGTCTCAGAACATAGGAGATGGTGATTAGGACCAATCACAGACAGGGGGAGGTCTCAGAGCATAGGAGATGGTGATTAGGACCAATCACAGTCAGGGGGAGGTCTCAGAACATATGATATGGTGATTAGGACCAATCACAGTCAGGGGGAGGTCTCAGAACATAGGAGATGGTGATTAGGACCAATCACAGTCAGGGGGAGGTCCCAGAACATAGGAGATGGTGATTAGGACCAATCACAGACAGGGGGAGGTCTCAGAACATAGGAGATGGTGATTAGGACCAATCACAGACAGGGGGAGGTCCCAGAACATAGGAGATGGTGATTAGGACCAATCACAGACAGGGGGAGGTCTCAGAACATAGGAGATGGTGACTAGGACCAATCACAGACAGGGGGAGGTCTCAGAACATAGGAGATGGTGATTAGGACCAATCACAGTCAGGGGGAGGTCTCAGAACATATGATATGGTGATTAGGACCAATCACAGTCAGGGGGAGGTCCCAGAACATAGGAGATGGTGATTAGGACCAATCACAGACAGGAGGAGGTCTCAGAACTTCAGGAATCACTGATACACAAACAAGCCTGAACCCGAACCTGGTTTCAGAGAGCCCTCAAGGTCAGCAGGCCCCCCAGGAGTGATGGAGCTGATGATGGTGCCCAGGTCCACCCGGCCCGAGTTCTCCCCCCCACTGATCTGAAAGCCTGGAGAAAACACAAAACACACCACACGTCACACACAGACACTCAGACTCACCCCACAGAGCTCCACACCTCCCTCTCACTCCCGCAGAGATGGAGTGTAACACCCATGTTTTGATGATTATTCCTCAAGAATAAATAATGTACATTTATCAAATTACCCATCAATACGTCTTCAATCAGAAACAACGTTCAGCGCCTCTTA
>NC_051226.1:464637-517137 GCF_015220715.1 Pygocentrus nattereri
GCTGACCTATGACGTACGCCTGACCGGTCTCCTCGCAGGACGAAGAGTCGGACTCCTTCTGGCTTTTGGGGCTCCAGCTGGGAGCGCCTCGGGCTGCGGAGCTGAAAGAGCTGCAGACGGGAAAAAGAGGAAAAGAGCAAAATGAAGCGGAGACGAGAGGAAATGACCAGCAGCAGAGCAGAACCACAGTCAGCTCACTCTGTCCATCCACGTGTGGAGCACGAGATCAGAATCAAAATGAGACACGCATCCTGGGAAGGCTTTACTCTAGATGCTGAACATTGCTGTGAGGATTTGTTTGAGCATTAGTGAGGTGAGGTACTGATATTGGATGGTCAGTTCTGGGTCACTCCAACTCATTCCGCAGGTACTGGACAGAGCTGCATCACTCCAGAGAACATACCCCTCCACAGCATCTTCCCAGACTTGAACTCAACATGCTTGGAGGAGAACACTAACCCTTAATTCTGTTATATCAGCTAACAGACAGCGGAGACGGATGGCATGAGGAGAAGGACCCTCCATCATACGTTCTCTTGGACCCATGGCCACGGATGGCCGTGACATCACAAGAGAATTTTTGCTGTTCAAACAAATCAAGTCAAAGTTTGTTTATACGGTCCTGAGCGCAAGAAGAAGAAACCTTGAGAAGAACCAAGGCTCAAGAGGGGAAGCCATCCTCCTCTGGACTGCACTGACGAGCAAAGCGAGCAGAGAACGAGGTTTTAACACTAGTATAAAATACTAAAATAGAGAAAAGGGGAAAACAGGTGAAGCAATGGCTCTGATTAAACAGGTCGAGTCTGTGCAGCAGCAGCATCAGGGGGTCAGTTCATACAGCATTGTACAGCGTGAAGCTCCATGGTGGACAAACTGGTCCAGAAGGCTGGCGAGCAGTGGCCATTCATCGAATATTCTATTATGAAGCTTTTTCCCGTGACTGCTATGGAGTTTCAGTTGCAGCCTAAGGTCTCCACCTCCAGTGCCCAGCGTGGGCTAGAGGGGTATAAAGCCCCCCCAGCACTGGGCTGAGGAGCAGTGGAACTGTGTTATCTAGAGTGATGGAGCTCTATTTAGCACCTGAGTTTGAGTGACCCAGAACTGACTGTCCAACATCAGTACCTGACTTCACTAATGAACAATCAAATCCTCACAGCAATGTTCAGCATCTAGTGTAGAGCCTTCCCAGAAGAGTAGAGGCTGTCACTGCAGCACAGACTCACTACTAACACCTTCATTACTGAAGGAACGCTCGACAGACAGTGTGTGTGTGTGTGTGTGTGTGTGTGTGTGTGTGTGTGTGTGAGAGAGTGTGAGTGTGTCTGTGCGCGAGTGTGTTTGCGCGTGTGTATGAGTGTGTGTCTGTGCGCGAGTGTGTGAGAGTGTGAGTGTGTGTCTGTGTGCGAGTGTGTTTGCGTGTGCGTGCGTGTGTGTGTGCATGCGTGTGTATGAGTGTGAGTGCGTGCGAGTGTGTGTGTGTGCGAGTGTGTGTGTGTGCGAGTGTGTGTGTATGAGTGTGAGTGTGTGTGTGAGAGTGTGAGTGTGTCTGTGCGCGAGTGTGTGTGTGTATGAGTGTGTGTCTGTGCGCGAGTGTGTATGTGAGAGTGTCTGTGCGCGAGTGTGTGTCTGTGCACGTGTGTGTCTGTGCACGAGTGTGTCTGTGCACGAGTGTGTGTGTGTGTGTGTCTGTGCGCGAGTGTGTGTGAGAGTGTCTGTGCGCGAGTGTGTGTGTGTGTGTGAGAGAGTGTGTGTGAGAGAGAGAGAGTGTGTGTGTGTGTGTCTGTATGTGTGTGTGTGTGTGTGTGTGTCTGTGCGCGAGTGTGTGTCTGTGCGCGAGTGTGTGTGTGTGTGTGTGTGTGTCTGTGCGCGAGTGTGTGTCTGTGCGCGAGTGTGTGTGTGAGAGAGTGTGTGTGTGTGTCTGTGCGCGAGTGTGTGTGTGTGAGTGTCTGTGCGCGAGTGTGTGTGTGTGTGTGTGTCTGTGCGCGAGTGTGTGTCTGTGCGCGAGTGTGTGTGTGTGTGTGAGAGTGTCTGTGCGCGAGTGTGTGTGTGTGTGTGTGTGTGAGAGAGTGTGTGTGAGAGAGAGTGTGTGTGTGTGTCTGTGCGCGAGTGTGTGTGTGTGTGTGAGAGAGTGTGTGTGTGTGTCTGTGCGCGAGTGTGTGTCTGTGCGCGAGTGTGTGTGTGTGTGTGTGTCTGTGCGCGAGTGTGTGTGTGTGTGAGAGTGTCTGTGCGCGAGTGTGTGTGTGTGTGTGTGTGAGAGTGTGTGTGAGAGAGAGTGTGTGTGTGTGTGTGTGTGTGTGTGAGAGTGTGTGTGAGAGAGAGTGTGTGTGTGTGTGTGTCTGTGAGAGTGTCTGTGCGCGAGTGTGTGTCTGTGCGCGAGTGTGTGTGCGTGCGAGAGAGAAACAGTCTCACCCCTCCTGCTGCCTGGCGACGGTGATGGAGTCGGTGTCTGAACTGGCGCGCTGATGTGACGATGCGAGCGACTGGGGTCGAATGGTGCTGCTCTGTGATTGGCTGCTGAAGGGCGCTGCTCTGCGCTCCGGAGACTCGGGCACCTGGCCCAGGTTGTGATGGGAGCGGCTCTTCAGCCGGGGGTTGGAGCTGGAGCTGAATCCGGGGAAGGAGCCCTCCTCGGGGCCGGAGAGGCGCGCGGGGAGGCCCCGGGCAATGGCGAGCTCAGAGGAGATCTGCTTTAATGCGTCTGGGTCAGAACGAGAGCCGGGAGTGCTTGGAGCCAAACTGACCACACTGACTGTCCTGTCCAAACTGTCTGGACCACCAGGGTACTGCAGGACACTCAGAGGGGAGTTTTCTAAACAGAGAGAGAGCGAGAGAGAGAGAGACAGAGAGAGAGAGAGAGAGAGAGAGAGAAATCAAAACCCCGCCCAGAACGACTGAAACCCCTCCCAGAACGACTGAAACCCCCCCAATACTACTGAAACTCCTGCCAGTACGACTGAAACTCCCTGCCAGTACGACTGAAACTCCTGCCAGTACGACGGAAACTCCTCCCAGTACGACGGAAACTCCTCCCAGTACGACGGAAACTCCTCCCAGTACGACTGATGAATGTCTGTGAGGAAGATGATCATGAAGGATGCGTTTGGGGACTAAAGGAAATGCTTAGTAAGATAAACAGACAGGACTGTACAGAACACTGCAGACCAAAAGGCCTGTGCGGCCGCTCTGACGCCGAGCCTGAACGTGACCTGTTCGGGCGCTCTGACGCCGAGCCTGAACGTGACCTGTTCGGGCGCTCTGACGCCGAGCCTGAACGTGACCTGTTCGGGCGCTCTGACGCCGAGCCTGAACGTGACCTGTGCGGGCGCTCTGACGCCGAGCCTGAACGTGACCTGTTCGGGCGCTCTGACGCCGAGCCTGAACGTGACCTGTTCGGGCGCTCTGACGCCGAGCCTGAACGTGACCTGTTCGGGCGCTCTGACGCCGAGCCTGAACGTGACCTGTGCGGGCGCTCTGACGCCGAGCCTGAACGTGACCTGTTCGGGCGCTCTGACGCCGAGCCTGAACGTGACCTGTTCGGGCGCTCTGACGCCGAGCCTGAACGTGACCTGTTCGGGCGCTCTGACGCCGAGCCTGAACGTGACCTGTACGGTCCTCTGACGCCGAGCCTGAACGTGACCTGTTCGGGCGCTCTGACGCCGAGCCTGAACGTGACCTGTTCGGGCGCTCTGACGCCGAGCCTGAACGTGACCTGTGCGGGCGCTCTGACGCCGAGCCTGAACGTGACCTGTGCGGCCGCTCTGACGCCGAGCCTGAACGTGACCTGTTCGGGCGCTCCGACGCTGCGCCTGAACGTGACCTGTTCGGGCGCTCTGACGCCGAGCCTGAACGTGACCTGTTCGGGCGCTCTGACGCCGAGCCTGAACGTGACCTGTGCGGGCGCTCTGACGCCGAGCCTGAACGTGACCTGTGCGGCCGCTCTGACGCCGAGCCTGAACGTGACCTGTTCGGGCGCTCTGACGCCGAGCCTGAACGTGACCTGTGCGGGCGCTCTGACGCCGAGCCTGAACGTGACCTGTTCGGGCGCTCTGACGCCGAGCCTGAACGTGACCTGTGCGGGCGCTCCAACGCTGCGCCTGAACGTGACCTGTTCGGGCGCTCCGACGCTGCGCCAGGGTTTAGGTGTGAACTCTGGCTGTGGTGCTGTGGTGCTGCAGATCGTGTGGGTGTTGGGTCAGTACCCAGCTCCTGAAGCTCCTGCAGCTCCTGGTTGCTCTGCCTGGTCTTCAGGTGCAGGTGGAACTTGTGCTGAGCGGAGCACTGCTGCAGCAGGTACTGGCAGGTCTTCTGGCTGTCTGTCTGGAACAGGTGCTTGATCCCATCTGACGTGTTCTGCAGGCAGATCTTCTTCTTCTGTAACACAAACCCAAACAGACTGCATGAAGCTGAAAGGAAAGTTCTTTTGTCTTGATCTCGTTCAGTTACACCGATTCTAATACACAGTGCAGTGAAGCCTCGCAGATCTCCAACAGTCTGTGGGACGCTACAGAAAACAGATGAAATTGCAGATTTGGATGATGTTCAGGTGCTGGAGATGATTCTAAGATGACTGGACAGCTGTGCATCAAGACTGCTACTGTTCTTCTAGGAGTCGTGAAACACAACTACAGTAAAAATAAGAAAATAAGAGCAGCTACAGTAAAACTACTATCCAAATGAATAAAGCAATGACAACAGAACATTAATCTAAGATAAACCTGATAATTAAACTCAGATCCACATTAATATCCATCAAGTTAGATCATAATTATCTTATAACATAAAACTGTTCTTATATATCTCAAAAGTGGCAAAACGGGAAATAAATTCATGTAAATTATTCCCAGAATACTTTAAATACTAATTAATGTCTAATATCTCTGGTGTCTTGTATGCAGTAAATAAATTACTGCAAAATTTATTCTCATATATAAATATTAATATTAATATGGCAAGTTACCAAATATGAAAACACCAGGTTGGTGTTAAAGTTTATGCTGAATGAACCAATAGAAACGCTCAGAATTCACGTCATCACTAAACCACTTCTCCGTTAACTTCCATAAGGAGTTTCAGATGCTGATTTCCTGAGGTTTCTGCTCCGACAGCGACAGACTGAGCCCAAACTCCGGCTCTAGAGTCGTGCGTTCGGGTCTGATAGATCAGGAAAGCACACGCTCTCAGGTCTTACGGTGAAGGAGATCTTCTTGGTGTCTCTCCAGGGAAACCGCAGCACCGGGGTCCGATTTCCATTCAGGACCTCGAAGATGAGGACGCCTTTGGAGTAGACGCCCAGCAGGATGCCGGTCTGAGAGCGCTTCTCCGGCAGGACGCGGTGGAAGTGAACGCCGTACTCCGTCAGCCGCTGGCTCACCTTCACACACAGACACCAGCACCGCTTAACCATCTCACACACTGCAATACGGAGAGTGTCAAATACAGGCCTTCACGGTGCATTAGCCGTTATTAATCATATAATATATACATCTGAAACATTAAAGTGCTCACATCTCACGCGTTTTACTCCCCGAGCTTCAGGTCTAAAGTCTCTGACACCAAAAACAGTCACAATTCATTTTTACTCAACCGTTTCCAACAAACTCCCTTCATCAGCTAGAATTAAACAGCACTCCTTATAACCTCAGCGTGGGTGGGCGGGGCTAAACTGCAGCATATGCAAATTCATGGGTTTTTCATGATATTACAGTGAATTGAAAAAAGGGCTCTTTTTCGTGTCTAAGGCCCAGTCCTGTTTCACCCCTCGCCCACACCATGTAAGCATCCACCTTAAACAGTCCAGCAGTTCTGACGCCTGAGGCTCCAGGATGTACCTGCTGCTCCATTTAAGGTGGAACGGGAAAATTTGAGCGAGAATCTGGAGAATCTCTGACTTCAGCTTCACATCACTGAAGAATTGGGGGGGTGATAATAAATAACTGCCCCCCTCTTTGAAGGCGTCTGATCCCTAAATGTAACTAAAGCCCATGTAACTGTCCCTGCAGACGGGCAGGGTCGCCTACAGAGCGGCGCTAGTAGCTGTTAATGAAGTGATGCTCTTTTATTAGAGGGTCTCATTTCAGAGGAAGATCTCAACCACTGCCCTGTAGCTCAGTTCAGAGGGGAGACCCTCGAAAACTGGGGGTAGGGGTAAAAACCAGAGATGGGACTGGGCCTCAGTTTCCATTTGTGGACTCATGTAAATAAAACGACAGGTTGAAACTACATTTTACATCAAACACTTTCATTATTAAAATAATTTTAGTATAAAATAAGAATCTGCTTGCAAAATAAAACTGTTTTTGTTAGCAGTTTGTTTTGATGGCAGCATTTTTATTTTTTTTATATTACAAATTAAATCTAAATGTCAATTTCACTTAATTTAAAAGAAATTAAAAGTGTAGAAGTGTAAATTTAGGGGTGAGGATCTGGGACAGAAAGCACCCTGGATATGATAAATGAGGAGTTTGTATATATTTAGCTTATTTCTGTCTAATATTACTAATATTACTGGGTATATTAACGCCTTAGGTTTCAGAACATAATCAGCACGAGTATCTAAGACCTGAGAACTTCACTGCTTTTAAATAGGGTTTCAGGGTGGAGTGCAGCTTGAACTGATTCAGTAGATCGGTACTACGATACTACGATACTAGAAATAGTATTTAATTCGATAGGGGGCAGTCGTGGGCCGGACGTTAGGGAACCGGCCCTGTGACCGGAAGGTCCACTGTACTGAAGTGTCCTTAAGGAAGACACCTACCTAAACGCTGAGGTGAAATTTCCCCAATGTGGGACTAATAAGAGTCACTTAATAATATTAATAATAATAATAATAATAATAATAATTAAACAATACAGTTAATTGAATTAATATCGGCTTCTTATTTGCAGCTACAGGCATCTGAAAATGTTAATTTATGTAAATCAGTCGTACGGACTCTGTAGCACAAGCAGCCTTTGAATCAGCTTCTAATAAGGGGAGAAAGTGTGAAATATGGAGTATAACTGAGTGTGTTATTAGTCATTAGCCGTGTCAGTGAGGACCTGTCGACGCGCTGCAGCTGTGCTGCGTTTCAGAGGGTTTCTGAGACTCTGGGTTCCTCTCGGTTCACTGCCCGAGCTACAGGGCTGGCCAAGCTGGAGTTCTGTCCAGAAGAACATCAGCCAAAAGCGAACATCTGGACGCAGCGCAGAGATCTGGCTTTCAACACCGACGCTACAAATAGCTGCTGGAAATCTCGGGGGGACGAAAGACTTCAGTAAATCTGAGCTCAGACGGACTCGGATCAGCTCCAGGCTGTTAAATGAAAACTTCACCCTGTTTACTCTCCTGCACTCACACCACCACTTCACTCATATACATCAGATAATCATACACACTCATAAAACTTTTCATAAATAAAATAAATAAACAGCCGGACATAATTTCACCATTTAACTCAGAGCAGAGCTCAGTGCCGGACTGGCCAGCACAGCGTCCGCACAAAATCACCAGATTTACATTCAAATCAATATAAACAAAAATGTCTATATAAAAATTAATATATAGTAAGAAAAATTACACATTCATGGAAGATGATTATTTAAAACGGTCATATCATAGTTTGTGCGCCACTTATCAAACGATGTTTTGTTTATGTTTGAAGGGAATGCAAGTTCACACATCAGTTTATTTCCTAAATTTAATATACTGGGAAAAAATAAAACAAACTGTGGCCTGTGCCACAAAGTTACAGCATATTTTATGTTTTGTTATTTTCCAATGTGTTAAACTCAAATAAACAGAAACCGAGCACTAAAATTTGTGGACAATTCCACATTTAAAGGTGCCACAGAAGCTAAAAACACATTTGCACTGGAGTCTCTGAATAAGGAGAGTTCAGTACTTGGACCTGAGACACTGTGAGCCTCAAACTCTGCTGTCTCCTCCTTCAAATATAAACCCCTGCGTTTGTAGAAGGGGCAGTAAAAGGGGCCGATTCCAAAATCCTGAACTGTTATGTAACGGTCTGGACTCATTAATATGTATGCCCCAAATTTACATACTCCAGCCCACGTTTTAGTCCAGCGAAACAACAACAGAGCAGCGGCAATGAAAATGCCAGACTGTGTGCAGAAATGCAGCTCCAGGCTGTGAAGGAACGTCGGCTCTTTTCATTCCCTTCACGATCCGAACCGTCGGAGGCTGATGATCATCATTAATCCAGGCTGAAGGGCTTCCTGTTCAGCTTCTTGATCAAATGTTCTGTTCCACCTTAAATGCTGCAGCTTGTACAGTCGCCAGAACGTAACTGCAGCACCATTTAAGGTGGAACTGAAAATTCCCAAACCAAGCTGGTCAACAGGAACTTCAGCTCCCGCATCTCTACCAGGATCCCGGCAGCTTTAACTCGGAGCTGTTAGCTTCTCTGCTCATTTCACTCCGGACAGTCTCTCCAAGCTCGGACAGCATCGAGCAGCTCCGCTCAGCGTCCGACCCTGAAGAGACGGAGACGCAGCTCCACCTTTATTAGCACCACAACCCCCACAGCAGCCCTGCTGGGGGATTTGATCCCTGTCTGACGGCTGAAGCAGATCATCTTAAACTCGGAGCTTCACAGCCAGAGCAGCTTTGATTTACTTCGTGTTGCTGAGGCCGAAACGTTCGCGGGTTCAGAGTAACTGGCACAGCTAACTAAACCGTGTGAGGAGCTGATTGACACCGAGGCTCGGGTTATTTTCCTGCTGCGTTTATTTCCACAGGCCGTCGCGGTGCCGCACTGTAAACCAGCCAATCAGAGCAGAGCTCATTAGATTATTCAAGAGTCCCAAAAGAAGGGCAGCTGGTTTCATCCTAGGGCCAAATCACAGGGCTGTAAATGGACGTGTAAAACCACGTCTGGGCATTTCTCACCCTGAACAATGTCACATACCCTCTTTGTAAAGATCAGAGAGTTTAAAACGCCGAATAAATGCGTCCCTGAAGTTTGTTCCCTGTAGAGGACGCATTCACTCGTTTTCGCTGAGAAGATTAAACAGGTAAACCAGCTCCGAGGTGGTCAAACCTTTGGTCTGGTTAAGGCAGCAGGGCATACGTACCTTGAGGAACTCGTATTCGGCCTCGTCCTCTTTGGCGCCGTAATATGTGCTGTGCAGTTTGGAAAGCTCCTCCTTAATGGAGCTCTGGTCCAGCTTATCCATCACATAGCCAGGCAGGTAATGTTCCGTCCGGAAATACGTCTTCCCATGGAGCTGAGAGAGAGCGTGAGAAGAACAACGCGTTTAAATTTATTCAGATCTTCTAAACTACTGAAGCTGTGAGTAGATTCCAATGACTTGCCGTGTAAATCAATCATAAAGATGTAAACAAAGTCACTGTCGTGGAATTATTCAACATAAAGAGAAATACAGACACTTTACCATCCAGAACCACCAGAGAACCTACACGAGTCTTCTGAGCTTATATGGAATGTTGATGATGGAAAATAGTGGAAAATCTGGAATAATGAGTTTTCTTTGGGGACTATTTTGCCGCACAGCGCCCTGCATGTCTCCCTCCACCATGAATGGAGTTGAAGTTCTCTAAACTCTCATAAAACAGCGTCTCAGTCATCAGGCAGTGAATTCAGAACCAGTTCATGTAGGAACTTTCTGTAGGAGCTTTTAGAGGGACGTCTGGTTCCCATCACCACCACTGTGAGGAGCTTTTAGAGGGACGTCTGGTTCCTATCACCACCACTGGGAGGAGCTTTTAGAGGGACGTCTGGTTCCCATCACCACCACTGTGAGGAGCTTTTAGAGGGACGTCTGGTTCCTATCACCACCACTGTGAACGGTTCTGACAGTTTATCTAGAACAGAGCGTTTCACACCAAACCGCTCAGAACCGCTCTGTTTACATGTTGTTCAGAAATATTAAAACTTCATTGCTCATTAACATAATTTAAAGACTGGTGTGTTCAAACCGTGTAAGCAAACAAAAACAAACAGTTCCACAGCTTCCAAACAAACTCCCAGAGAGGCTTTCCTGCGGCGCACTCAGAGGGAGCGGGTCTGCAGACGCTGAACTGATGACCAGCAGGACTGCAGGACAGGGGTGGAACACGGAGGGGCGGAACCGGGTCGACTAATCAGAACAGAGTGGCCGAGCTGACCAATCAGAGCACGCTGGGCTCGCTGGGAGGCGGGGCTTAGAGACCCAGGAGCTCTAGCAGAGCGTTTGAGAACAGATGAGCAGCGTGAGGACAGTAACGTGTTTTCGGGACTCTGAAGCCGTAAATCTGCTGCAGAAATAAAACGACGGAGTGACACTGAGGATAATGGGTCCCCGTTAATGGTGAGGGGTGTTACCTCAGACTGGTAGTCTCCAAACTCTGCCTGCAGCGCCAGAGAGGCCAAGATCATCGCGTTCTCCATGTCACAGCGCAGCCGCTCCTCCAAAATGTCCTTCCGCAGCTGTAAGTAGTACTGGTGCTTGGTCATGAAGTGCCTTGTGGGAAGCAGAACGAGGATCGTTCAGTACCAACAGGGTAGAAATGTGAAGGTTTAACCAACAACTGCTTCAAATCTGAAGCTTAGTTAGCGGCATCAGCCCAAACTCAGCTAGTTAAATATTTCTATGGTATTTATATGTTCATACATCACGCTGGAGCTACTGAAGTGAAAACGTCACTTACTTTACTTACTTCCCCTCGTTTTTGTGGCGCTACAAGCAATTTGGGTACAATGTACATGTACAGTTACAGTTCAACAGACTTGAAACACACTACTAATAATCCCGAGTAAGTGTGCTGTGAATATTTCCACAATATTCCAATAATCATGAAAAAAAATCAAAAAGCATATTAGGAATTTTATATTAAAATCTGCTTTTCTCTGACATTAAACATTCCCACACTGCAGTCTCGGCTCCACACAAAGAACAGCTCAAAATATTCCTTACTTTAACAATTAAATGAAAATGTAAATTCCCATCTCTATTAATTCCTGTTAACACGGTTTTCGTATGAAAGCTGGAATCTATTCATTTACTTTCTCTGTATTTATGCACTTTAATGAGACTTTAAACACCACCAGG
This sequence comes from Pygocentrus nattereri, assembly GCF_015220715.1. Taxonomy (NCBI): domain Eukaryota; kingdom Metazoa; phylum Chordata; class Actinopteri; order Characiformes; family Serrasalmidae; genus Pygocentrus; species Pygocentrus nattereri. Next base: position 475,690 of record NC_051226.1, read on the forward strand.
TAATGCAGAAACATCACTGATAAACAATTACCGTCACACCAATCAGCACAAAGCGGCATTAAGTAGCCTGCCCCGGCGTCTGGCGGTCACCAGGTTCATCTGGGGAGTTTTGTGCAATGACCGGCTGGTTTCATTTTCTCTACATTCAATATTTCCAATAAAAGGTTCCCCTCTGTCTTGGTTCCTGTCAACGGTTCTTCTTCGTGCTCTTAGGGAGCATTTTCATGACGCCCACAGGGGCTCAGACTCTGATTCGACTCAAATTAGCACTCGTACCCTCAGCTCTGAGCAGTTTGGGCAGCCTGAAGTCTGACCACAGCTGAGAAATCACCACTGATTTCGCAGAAAAAAAAGACGATGTCAATAAAATAAAATAAAACAATTAAAAATTCAAACTAAACTATAACAATTCTAACTGTAATTCTCTGTCTCTGCGCTGCTCCTGCTGACCCGCTGACCCGCTGACCGCTGGCATTTAGATTCATAAACCAAGCTTTCCAAGTTTCCAACCAGAGGGATAAAGACCGAAGCTCTGAAGTGTGAGGCTTCATAAAACTGGGTGAAGTCTGGGCCTAATCGCGTCGTCCTTTTCACAGACCACACTCAAAGCATTTTACTCAATATCTGCTGCAGCCATAATCTGAAACGCCCACCACGAGCCCATCCCGAGTTCTGCCGGGACCAAAGGCTGGGCCCTCCAACCCCAGGCCTCCAACATCCATGAATAAAAGAAATCCTTCAACACTGGATGAACACTTTCACTAACATCTGTTCCAAGTCTAAGTTCTCAAAAGACTTCAGGAAGGAAAGTTTGTGGAAAAGGCTTCTTCTTTATTTCAGCATCAGGTGGCTCAGGGTCTCGAGACCCAACTGCAAACAGCTGTTTATACCGTTTATCTGGGGTAGTTTGATATCCCCCCACATTTTCATATCAGCTCATTCTCTAGTGGGGTCATCTCTTCGCCCATCCGTTTGGTCATCACATGATGAGCTCACTCCTAAAACTGGTTTCAGCTGGTTTTGACCAGCCTGCTTACACTTCAAGGTCAACTTGCCCCTCTCGCTGGGTCAGTAGGTACACACAGGCCCGTCTGTGGTCCCAGGGGCTTTCCGGTGTCTCAGAGACTAAGACTCTTTGTGAGAGAACCAGTACTCTCTGTTAGCCAACACTACCTTGTTCATTGATCCCAACATCTAATCTATCTGATCACGGATTTAGGGAATATTTATCCGTTTTAAGTGCAGGTGGAGAAACAGGTGTCAGGTAGAAATCAGACTCAAGCCTGCTGAGGTGCTGAAGCGCTGCCCCTGAATCTGTTACGCAGGACGGTCTCCTGTACACCTGAACCGCTCAGCCTGAGGAGCCCCGAGGCAATCTAGCGCCGAGTCGGAGGATCTGAAACACGGAGCACCGTGCGGGTTCCGGCAGGTGCCGCAGCCGCAGACGCTCTCCTATTACTCACTGGATGAAGTTCACGTCGTCGTGGAAGAACCTGATGCGCAGGAACAAGTTGAAGCTGACGTCGGTTTTCTTCTTCTTGGGATCCTCCTTCCAGCCGTCGGGCGCCACCTTCGACAGTTTGGTGTCCGAGTCGATGAAGAAGAACTCGTCATCTGAAAGGCAGGAAGGAACAAACGGGTAATCGGCTCGCTCGGAAGACTGGCTGACGGCTTACTGGCTGGCGACGGGTGAGACAGCTTTAAAGAACCTTCATCAGAAAAGACGACGCAAACAATCGGAATAACGAACGAAACGTCTTTAACCTCCGCGACACGGTTATTACTGCATTATTACACGTTTAACAGACAGACTTTAAAGGCATGTCACAGAAGAAGATCGTTTATTAACCCTCCTATTATGTTACGGGTCAAATTGACCCGTTTCAAGGTTTGAAGATCTAGGAAAAATAGTTAAAAGTATTTTTTCAGCATGAAACTTCTTCTGCTTGCCTTAAATTGTGTAATCAACATATAATATGAAAATGGTTCATCTCACATATTTGTAACCACCCCCTGCATGTTTATATCACATAGATACTGTTCGGGTCAATATGACCCAGCAGTCAAACTGGAGGTAAAAGGGTGTCAAAAATGTCAGAGTATTTCTTTCTTTGCAACTGTGAGACATATTTCACCCCAATCACACACACACACACAGAGAGGTGCAGATGTTATGACTTTTACCTTATAGAAACCATTTATGTTCTCGCGGGTAAACTACACCCATATTCAGTGGACACTAAACAGGGGAGGGGCAAAATGTAAAATCCTCTGCATGAGAGTACACCCAACATTACACTCTGTCAAGCAGACCAGACCTTTACAAAATGAGCAGCTGAAGCAAAAGGATGACAGTCCAGGAGGCTCTGGAAGTCATCATTGATCATGACAGTGAAACAGAGGAGGATGTGTCTTAAGACGATGACTATCTTGAGCTAAATTCTGATTCTGATGATTCTGATTTTGAACCAGATGAGGGAATTGCTATTCCTATTCCTCCAAGCAAGACATTCGTGTCAAAAAAATGGTGAAATACAGTGGTCTTCATCCCCAAATGTGCGTCAGGTAAAACTGTCTGCAGAAAACATAATAAAGACAGTGCCAGGGCCCACTAGGATGGCACTGAGTTGTGTGACTGACATCAAGTCAGCCTTTGAGCTGGTCATGCCAGATTCAATACAAAAAAATCATTCTGGAAATGGCAAATCTAGAAGCGAGGCGTGTTTTGGGGGAGAAGTCGAAGGAGCTGGACAAAAGACATTTAGATGCATATTTGGGGCTCCTCATCCTGGCGGGGGTCTATAAGTCGAAGGATGAATTGACAGTCGGTCTGTGGGATGCAGAGACAGGCAGGGCTATATTTCGAGCCACAATGTCTCTGGAGACTTTTCATATTTTCTCCAGAGTAATTCGATTTGATAATCGAGAGACAAGGGCTGATAGACCAGAGAGACAAGCTGGCAGCTATTAGGACAGTGTGGGACAAGTGGGTAGAGCAACATCCACTACTCTACAACCCAAGCCCTAATATCACAGTGGATGAAAGGCTGGTGCCAGGTCTGCAGGCCATCTGACGATGTCAAGACAAGCATGACCTGTGTGAAATGTGCAAAATTCATTTGCACAAAGCACAGTGTGATGACATGTCACTCGTGTGCTGTGTAGATAGTAGTACATTTCTGGTTCATAGTGCATGCATGTAAAACTATTGTGTTTTTTATGTTGGCATTTCAAAAGTAATAAAGTAGTGAAACATTAAAAAAAAAGGTTGAACATGCATTTTTTTAAATGAAAAACGAGTGAATTATCCTAATTGAACCATTACCTGTTACAGGTAAAGAACACCATTGCACTAAATATTGGTAGAATAATTAGTAATGGAGTTAGTAATTAAATATTCACACTGCTTGTTAGGATTTTTTTGGTTTCAGACATCTTTTGGGTAATTAAACATGTACCGGGTCAAATTGACCCGGGAACACCATGGCTGTTCCTGACAAATGAACATAACAGGAGGGTTAAGATAACGGAGTCTGATGCATGTAAACACCGTACATACAACCCATAAACGGAAAATAAGCGGTTCTGAATTCACTATTTATATCGAAAACCAGCGCAAATGTAGGGATGCAGGGTTCTGTGTTTCAGTAGTTGCTGCAGAAATACGGGATGTAAAATCTGCCTAGCAACCAAAACACGTATAATAATAATAATCAGGCCAAAACTTTTATACGTATGTTGTCCATACAGCGTTTTCCTGCATTTTATTCTGAGTTTTATAAAACAAAACTGCATTAAAATAGACATTAACTGATTAAACACTTCATAAATGAACTAATATAAACAAAGTGTGAAATGAATGAGGTCACCGTGGGAAAAAAGGCCTAGTGACGGCGTCAGGCCCAGTCCCACCTCGCCCCTCGGCCCCACCGCTCAGCCCTACCCCTCCGTTCTCTGTGCTCTAGTCTAGGGGTCCTGATTCCTGTTGAGATGGAGGGGTGGGGCGAAGTGTTGGGACTACATGACCCTCCAAACAGGATCTTCAGAGACTTCAAACAGAGAGATATGAGTAAAAAGACGGACACACTCTGAGCAAACCAGCATCTGGCCGCTGAGGTCGTGCAGATTCAGCTCTCACCTCTGAGGAAGGCCAGGCTGAACAGGTGATGTTCCACCAGGCCCACGTGAGCGATGACCATGTCCAGCACGTCTTTACACACGGCCTTCACATCACAGCTCACCTCCAGCTTCTGACCGTTCAGCAGCACCACGCCCACCTTCCTCTGGCTCTCCTCCACCTTCCCTCGCTTATTCTACAGACACAAACACACGGAGACACTGGGGGTGTTAGCGTAATCACGCTGAACCGGTTACTGACACAATCTGATTATTAACCTCGAGAATAAAGTCAGACCCGGTCAAGACAGCACAGAACTTCCCATTACAGGCTTTTATTTATATTTATATATACACACACACACACACACACACACACACACACACACATATACATACACTGCTCAAAAAATAAAGGGAACACTTAACCAACACAATATAACTCAGAGTAAATCAAACTTCTGTGAAATCAAACTGTCCACTTAGGAAGCAACACTGACCATCAGTTTCACAGCTGTTGTGTAAATGGAACAGACAACAGGTGGAAATTACTGGCGATTAGCAAGACTCACTCAATAAAGGAGTGGTTCTGCAGGTGGGACCACAGACCACTTCTCAGTACCTTTCTGCTTTCTGGCTGATGTTCTGGTCACTTTTGAATGTTGGTGGTCTTTCACACTCGTGGTAGCAGGAGACGGACTCTACAACCCACACAAGTGGCTCAGGTAGTGCAGCTCATCCAGGATGGCACATCAATGTGAGCTGTGGCACGAAGGTTTGCTGTGTCCGTCAGCGTAGTGTCCAGAGGCTGGAGGCGCTACCAGGAGACAGGCCAGTACATCAGGAGACGTGGAGGAGGCCGTAGGAGGACAACAACCCAGCAGCAGGACCGCTACCTCCGCCTTTGTGCAAGGAGGAACAGGAGGAGCTGCCAGAGCCCTGCAGAATGACCTCCAGCAGGCCACAAATGTGCATGTGTCTGCACAAACGGTTAGAAACCGACTCCATGAGGATGGTATGAGAGCCCGACGTCCACAGATGGGGGTTGTGCTCACAGCCCAACACCGTGCAGGACGCTTGGCATTTGCCAGAGAACACCAGGATTGGCAAATTGGCCACTGGCGCCCTGTGATCTTCACAGATGAAAGCAGGTTCACACTGAGCACATGTGACAGACGTGACAGAGTCTGGAGACGCCGTGGAGAGCGATCTGCTGCCTGCAACATCCTTCAGCATGACCGGTTTGGCAGTGGGTCAGTAATGGTGTGGGGGGCATTTCTTTGGAGGGCCGCACAGCCCTCCATGTGCTCGCCAGAGGTAGCCTGACTGCCATTAGGTACCGAGATGAGATCCTCAGACCCCTTGTGAGACCATATGCTGGTGCGGTTGGCCCTGGGTTCCTCCTAATGCAGGACAATGCTGGACCTCATGTGGCTGGAGTGTGTCAGCAGTTCCTGCAAGATGAAGGCATTGAAGCTCTGGACCGGCCCGCCCGTCCCCCAGACCTGAATCCGATTGAGCACATCTGGGACATCATGTCTCGCTCCATCCACCAACGCCACATTGTACCACAGACTGTCCAGGAGTTAGCGGATGCTTTAGTCCAGGTCTGGGAGGAGATCCCTCAGGAGACCATCCGCCACCTCATCAGGAGCTGCCCAGGCGTTGTAGGGAGGTCATACAGGCACGTGGAGGCTGGACACAACACTGAGCCTCATTTTGACTCGTTTTAAGGACATCACATCAAAGTTGGATCAGCCTGTCGTGTGTTTTACCATTTTAATTGTGTGTCTGACTCCAAATCCAGGCCTGGTTAATAAATCTGATTTCCATTGATGATTTTTGTGATTTTTTGTTGTCAGCAGATTCAACTTTGTACAGAACAAAGTCTTCAATGAGAATATTTCATTCACTCAGATCTAGGATGAGTTATTGGAGTGTTCCTTTATTATTTAGAGCAGTGTATATGTATATATATACACACACACACACACACACACACACACAGACAAAACTATATATAACTCAGTGAAACAGATCACTGATACCAGTCCTTTCAATGGTAATGTATACAGTCATATGCAAACATTTGTCAAGTTCCATGTTGTTGTTGATGTTCTAAGTGTAAACACGTTAACACAAGTAAACAGTTCCTCTACAGAGAACACGCTTATCTGCTAATCTTATACATCATTTCTTTGTGGGTTTAACATACTGGAACCAATAAACCATAAAATGTAGATGTGAGGCAGGTCTTACCATGATGGAGGCAGGAACATTCAGAACAACACACGGCTCACTGGCCATCTTCACAAACTCTGGACCGAAGAAGTTCTGCAGAGAGAGCGACACCGCGGTCAAACAGAGGGCAGCTGAGTAATTCACACTAGTGACTGAAGATTAATAGCAGTGAGAGAGTCGGCAGTTTGAGATCCCATCCTCTATTAATACAGATACACAGTGCGGCCACAGGTCTGAGGAGCTTCCGCTCAGACGAAGGTGTTAACAGCGAGTCTGTGCTGCAGTAACAGCCTCTACTCTCCTGGAAGGCTTTACACTACATGATGAACATTGCTGTGAGGATCTGATTGAGCATTAGCGACGTCAGACACTGATGTTGGATGGTCAGCTTTATACACTGCTTGGCATTGGACCTGGAGACCTTAGGATCATGTGCAGCTGCTCCAGAGTGTCCCATTCTATAGGTGCTTTTCTAGAGATTTCTAGAGATTATACAAGCTGTGCACAACTCAACACTTGCATCAGTAATGGGGGCACCTCTGACACACTGGATTTTCACCATTTGTACATGATTAAATTATTAATATGCAAACAGAGCAGTTTGGTGAGAAACTCGGTTCTAGATAAATGTACCGAGTCAGAACCGTTCACAGTGGTGGTGATGGGAACCAGACGTCCCTCTAAAAGCTCCTCACAGTGATGGTGATAGGAACCAGACGTCCCTCTAAAAGCTCCTACAGAAAGTTCCTACATGAGCTGGTTCTGAATTCACTGCCTGATGACTGAGACGCTGTTTTATGAGAGTTTAGAGAACTTCAACTCCATTCATGGTGGAGGGAGACATGCAGGGCGCTGTGCGGCAAAATAGTCCCCAAAGAAAACTCATTATTCCAGATTTTCCACTATTTTCCATCATCAGCATTCCAGATAAGCTCAGAAGACTCGTGTAGGTTCTCTGGTGGTTCTGGATGGTAAATAAAGTGTCTATATCTGTGTTGTAGTCATGGCGACGCCTGGTTCCCATCACCACCACTGTAAAGACGTCTGAACCACTTCACACCAAACCCTCTGGACCTCTGATCACACCTCACACACATTTTATAAACAACACAAATAAACATATCGTCTATTATTGATTAATTTATTAATTACTGACCTTAGCTTTGCGAGGCTGCAGGCCACCCGTGTCCAGCAGGTTGCTCCGTAGCGGCTCCCGCAGGTCGGCAATGGAAGCACGGGGGTCGTCGCTGGGATAGAGGCTGGCCCGGGACAGACGGGCCTGAAGCCTGCGGATCTCCTCCGGCCTGTGCATCAGCAGGTCCGTCCCAATTAACTCCTCCTGCCCACGATCATACAGCCTGCACTCAGAGGACGTAAAGGAACAGGTCAGAACCACAACATCGTCACTTGTCGAGAACATTAAGCAAAAAAATGTTCACGTTTGCCATCCGCACCAGTAACTCATCTTATTTCAACTTTCATGCTGTACATTTTTACTTTTACGTTTTACTGCTGTTTTAGAGTTATTCTTATATTTTCTCTTAAGATTATATTTGGTGAACGGAGGAGCAGCACAGCACAGTGTAACTGCCTGCTCTGCTGAGCACACGGCAATAAAACTCTTGAATCTTGAAATAAATAAATGAACGAGGTGTTTTCCACCGATACAGCAGAGTTCAGCTATAAACGCCTTTATAAACGCCTTTGGAAGCATTTATAAACGCATGCAGCATCACGCTTTCAGAACGTTCACACTTTAACTCACCTGAGCCACAAGTTTAACAGTGAATGACCGTCAGTCATGCAGAGCAATGCCAGCTCGCAGCAGCACCGGGCTCACATGGGCTTCAAATAACTAGTGCTTATTTACAATCTTTGGTCACTAAAACCTTCAATATAATAATAATAATATTAAAAGTAATACTAACAATAACAATAAATAATAATAATAATAATAATAATAATAATTATTATTATTATTATTATTATTATTATTATACAATTTTACTTGCTAAGCGCATTTCAAGACACCCAAGGACTCTGTACAATAAAAAGAACAAAAATAAAAAAATAAAACCAGCATGTACAAATATGCAAAAGCAATTCACACAATTCACAAAACTCATAATCCTGGGTCACCCAAAGCCAGCAGGAACAGCTGGGTTAAGACTAGCTGTGAACACGTCCAGGGTCCAACAGCCCACAGCTCAGAGGGAGACTGCTCCTCCACCTGGGGCGGAAGCTCTGAATGCCCCGTCACCGACAGCCCACAGCTCAGAGGAGAGACTGCTCCTCCGCCTGGGGCCGAAGCTCTGAATGCCCCGTCACCGACAGCCCACAGCTCAGAGGAGAGACTGCTCCTCCACCTGGGGCCGAAGCTCTGAATGCCCCGTCACCGACAGCCCGCAGCTCAGAGGAGAGACTGCTCCTCCGCCTGGGGCGGAAGCTCTGAATGCCCCGTCACCGACAGCCCGCAGCTCAGAGGAGAGACTGCTCCTCCACCTGGGGCCGAAGCTCTGAATGCCCCGTCACCGACAGCCCGCAGCTCAGAGGAGAGACTGCTCCTCCGCCTGGGGCCTAAGCTCTGAATGCCCCGTCACCGACAGCCCGCAGCTCAGAGGAGAGACTGCTCCTCCACCTGGGGCCGAAGCTCTGAATGCCCCGTCACCGACAGCCCGCAGCTCAGAGGGAGGAACTTGGAGCAAATGTGAGTCAGAGGAGCGAAGAGCGCGAGCTGGAAAGTAACACTGAAGCAGAGTGACGTGCCATTCTTAATCCATAGGGTTTAATATGATGTCGGCCCACTCTTTGCAGGTATGACCCTCAGCATCCGCTGACCGCTCTGTCATTTTACGTGGCCGACCACTTCGTGGCTGAGCTGCTGTCGTTCCCAATCGCTTCCACTTTGTTATAATCCCACTGACAGTGGACTGTGGAATATTTAGTAGTGAGGAAATTTCACGACTGGACTTGCTGCACAGGTGGCGTCCGATCACGGTACCACGCTGGAATTCTCTGAGCTCCTGAGAGCGACCCATTCTTTCACTAATGTCTGTAGAAGCAGTCTGCAGGCCGAGGGGCTCGGCTTTATACACCTGTGGCCATGGAAGTGACTGGAACACCTGAATTCAGTGATCTGGATGGGGGGCGAGGACTTTTGGAAATAGTGTGTCAATAAGTTCCATCCATCCATCCATTATCTTCCGGCTTTTCCGGGGTTCAGGTCGCGGGGGCAGTATCCTAAGCAATGAGGCCCTCCCAGGCCAGCTGGGCAATATGGTCACGCCAGCCTTTCCTGGGTCTTCCCCGGGGTCTCCTCCCGGGTGCACTTGCCTGTGACACCTCACGAGGGAGGCGTCCAGGAGGCATCCTAACCAGATGCCCGAACCACCTCAGCTGGCTCCTCTCGACGTGGAGAAGCAGTGGCTCTACTCCGAGTCCCTCCCGGATGACCGAACTTCTCACCCTATCTCTAAGGGAGAGTCCAGACACCCTGCGGAGGAAACTCATTTCGGCCGCTTGTATTCGCGATCTCGTTCTTTCGGTCATTACCCAAAGCTCATGACCATAGGTGAGGGTGGGAACGTAGATCGACCGGTAAACAGAGAGCCTTGCCTTATGGCTCAGCTCTTTCTTTACCACAACAGACCGGTAAAGAGCCCGCATCACTGCTGACCCAGCACCAATCCGCCTGTCAATCCTGAGGTCGTCAAACTGGACACCCTCCATCCCTTGACTGCGCCTAGAAATTCTATCCATAAAAATTATGAATAGAATCGGTGACAAAGGGCAGCCCTGACGGAGTCCAACTCTCACTGGGAACAAGTCTGACTTACTGCCGGCCATGCGAACCAAACTCCTGCTTTGTTTCTACAGGGCCTGAATGGCTCGTAGCAAAGAGCCATGTACCCCGTTCTCCCGAAGCACCTCCCACAGAATACCCCGGGGAACACAGTCGAATGCCTTCTCCAGATCCACAAAGCACATGTGGACTGGTTGGGCAAACTCCCATGAGCCCTCCAGAATCCTGGAGAGGGTAAAGAGTTGGTCCAGTGTTCCACGACCAGGGCGGAACCCGCACTGTTCCTCCTGGATCCGAGGTTCGACTATAAGCCGGACTCTCTTCTCCAGTACCCCTGCATAGACCTTGCCAGGGAGGCTGAGGAGTGTGATTTCCCTGTAGTTGGAACACACCCTCCGGTCTCCCTTTTTAAAAAGAGGCACCACCACCCCAGTCTGCCAATCCAGTGGCACCGCCCCCGATGTCCACGCAATGTTGAAAAGGCGTGTCAGCCAAGACAGCCCCACAACATCCAGAGCCTTGAGGAACTCGGGACGGATCTCATCCACCCCTGGAGCCTTGCCACCAAGGAGCTTCTTAACTACCTTAGCGACTTCGGCCTCAGTAATGGACAAGCCTATTCCCGTGTCTCCAGACTCTGCCTCCTCACTGGAGAACGTGTCGGTGGGATTGAGAAGGTCCTCAAAGTATTCCTTCCACCGCCCAATGACGTCTTCAGCCTTCAGTCAGCAGCACACCATCTCCACTATATACAGTGCTAGTGGCACACTGCTTTCCCCTTCTGAGTCGACTGACGGTTTGCCAGAATCTTTTCGGAGCCGACTTAAAGTCACTTTGCAAGGTCTCACCGAACTCTTCCCACACCCGGGTTTTTGCCTTGGCAACGACTGAAGCCGCAGATCGCTTGGCCTGTCGATACCTGCCAGCTGCCTCTGGTGTCCTACAGGCCAACCATGCCCGGTAGGACTCCTTCTTCAGCTTGACGGCATCTCTCACCTGGGGTGTCCACCACCGGGTTCGAGGATTACCGCCCCGACAGGCACCAACTACCTTACGGCCACAGCTACAGTCAGCCGCTTCAACAATGGAGGAGCGGAACATGGCCCATTCTGAGTCAATGTCCCTCACCTCCCCTGATATCTGGTCCAAGTTCTGACGGAGGTGTGAGTTGAAGATCAATCTGACAGGTTCTTCTGCTAGACGTTCCCAGCAAACCCTCACTATACGTTTGGGTTTGCCTGGTCTGACTGGCATCTTCCCCCACCACCTGATCCAACTCACCACCAGGTGTCAATAACTTAAACGACACAAATGGAGATATTTTATAGATGTAGATCTGCATATCGTACACAAAACAATGAAACTGCAATCTATGTTGCCTGAAGTCACTGAGGAGATAATGTATAGTATAAAGAGCAAAACAAAACATACGTCTCCTACCTGCATGACAGATGTGCACATCTGCAGCGTCTATGTACACAGTGTGCACAGCGGAAGAGCAGCGCATAGTACGTACTTACACATCACATTCAAGCAGAGAAAAGCAGGACGAGCTCAACACAGAACTCAATGGTAACAGTCCTCAGGGGCACTGATTAAGGCCCTAGAGCTGGTTCTAGCTCTACTAAGAAGCTAAAAAGCTCAAATGGGATTTAAAGCATATAAATATGATCCACATGGGAACCGATCCAATCCCATGCGCTCTGGCTCCAAGGTGAGCTACCATACGGTCATCAAGAGTGAAAGAGTCTGAATGTCTAACACATCTCTGCACAACACCGAAGCAAAGAGCACATAAAACCTGCTCTGCTTAGATTTATACACTTAAAAATATCCTTATACAACTTTTTTCCAATTCTAAGTTACGTAAAATGTTCTAAACTCCCTTTAAACTCATGTTACATCATATTAAACAAGACTAAGTTCTCCTTGTACTATTACCATTAAAAACGCTTCTGTTCCGCCTCTTAACAGCACCTGATTTTCAATGACATCACCGTAAACAAGTGAATCAGAAAGGTTTAGGTAGCTCTGAGACCCTCACTGACACGGAGCTTCAATCACAAACGCACCTCTGAATGATGATGAACCTTTGGATGGGTATGAGTTACATACAGTGGTGTCTTTACAGCGGGGGTGATGGGAACCAGGCGTCGCCATGACTACAACACAGATATAGACACTTTATTTACCATCCAGAACCACCAGAGAACCTACACGAGTCTTCTGAGCTTATATGGAATGCTGATGATGGAAAACAGTGGAAAATCTGGAATAATGAGTTTTCTTTGGGGACTATTTTGCCGCACAGCACCCTGCATGTCTCCCTCCACCATGAATGGAGTTGAAGTTCTCTAAACTCTCATAAAACAGCGTCTCAGTCATCAGGCAGTGAATTCAGAACCAGTTCATGTAGGAACTTTCTGTAGGAGCTTTTAGAGGGACGTCTGGTTCCCATCACCACCACTGTGAACGGTTCTGACTCGGTGAGTTTATCTAGAACAGAGCGTTTCACACCAAACCGCTCTGAATGAATTCTGAAATACTGAAATTTTGAAAAATGAGTGGAATTGCACTATTAAAAGCTTGGGTAATGGGGGCTATATGGGTAATGGGGGCTATATGGGTAATGAGGGCTATATGGGTAATGGGTAATGGGGGCTATATGGGTAATGGGGGCTATAAGGGTAATGGGGGGTAATATATGGGTAATGGGGGCTATAAGGGTAATGGGGGGGTAATGGGGGTTATATAAGGGTAATGGGGGGTAATGGGGGTTATATATGGGTAATGGGGCTATAAGGGTAATGGGGGCTATAAGGGTAATGGGGGGTAATATATGGGTAATGGGGGCTATAAGGGTAATGGGGGGTAATGGGGGTTATATAAGGGTAATGGGGGCTATAAGGGTAATGGGGGGTAATATATGGGTAATGGGGGCTATATGGGTAATGGGGGCTATAAGGGTAATGGGGGGTAAGGGGGCTATATATGGGTAATGGGGCTATAAGGTTAATGGGGGCTATAAGGGTAATGGGGGCTATAAGGGTAATGGGGGCTATAAGGGTAATGGGGGCTATATGGGTAATGGGGGCTATATGGGTAATGGGGGCTATATGGGTAATGGGGGCTATAAGGGTAATGGGGGCTATAAGGGTAATGGGGGCTATGGTGCATTTAAAGCAGACTAAGTTCTGATTTTCAATCCAAACTGAAGCAGAATTGTTTGTACAGCTTTCAAAAGAAACAACATTCTTATTAAGACCAAACCGCTCTGAATGGCTCTGTTTACATCTTAACGATTCACTTCTACAGAAGGTTTGAAAACATGGGTGGAATTTCCCTGTGGGGTGCTTGCGGCGTGGGAGGGGTTGTGGCGCATGTAATTAAAGCAGCTTAAACTCTGATTTTCACTCAGCACTCGAGGCCACGACTTCCACTCAATCACTGCTTAGTCAGAAACAAAGGAACTGTCTGAAGTGCGTTTGGCTTTTTTGAGCAGCTTTTAAAAAAAAATAAAGTCCACTTTGACCTCTTCAGCTCCTCGGGACCACCGGTGGGTCCAAACCCACTCCGTCATGTTCTCCATAACGTTCATACTCCATAAGCTCCATTCAGAAGCTGGGCGTCGTGTGAGGCTGTAGCTCTTCTCTCCAGTCTAATAGACGGTGACGTCATTTTAAACCCTTATAATAAAAGAAGCTGAACTCAGTTTGTTTTTCTACTGAAAGTCGACCCGTTTTTCCCCAAATCTGGGCTCTAAACTATAAACAGACGGCGTCTCTTCAGTGATCTGCTCTGGAAACATCACTTTTAGAGAACAACACAAAGAGCGGCGCAGATTTTTGGCTCTCAGCAGTAAATTTTAATAATATAGTATTATGTTTATGATCATAAAACACAGGTTCTGTTCATTTTACTAAATAAATAAATAAATAAATAAATAAATAAAATGTACATTTATTTCACGCAGTTACTGAATAATTAGCCTTATGATTTGGTCACGGAAACTCAGATGGACAAACCCAAACACACCGCGGAGAATAAGAGGATAATCAGCTGAGAGGTCACACACAGAAAACCGTAATGCTGTGATCAATAGAGGCTGAATCGGTGGGTGTGTGACCACTGCAGAAGGCCAGTCAGCAGCCTTGGTCAGTGCGAGTTTCTGTAGCGAGAACCGGAGAACAGTTACACAATCACAGTCTAGAACCAACAACCGACAGAGCCGACACACGGCAACAGCGCCCAGCGGCACCTTCCAACCTCCAGGTTAGGACTCCACCACTAGAGGGAGCTGCGAGAGAGCAGTGGAAGCCGAGGGAAGGCGTGGAGGGCAGAATGACGCTCGTCAGGACGGACTGGTCTCACAGCAGCTTCGTCCTCTCCTGTAATGATTCACGCCCCGAGCAGGAACCGCTGCAACTCACAGGCAACTTCACCACACAAGCTCCAGCAACTGCTCTGAATCAAAACAGCGCAGATCTCAAACACATCTTCAAGGGTTCCTTAGTAAAGACAGGGCTCCTACAGAGAACCTCAAACACTCAAAGAACACTGCATGCCTAAACAGCTCTGTGCATCAAACAGTTCCTCAGACTGATGAACATAGACAGACAGACAGAGAGAGAGAGAGAGACAGAGAGAGAGAGAGACAGAGAGAGAGAGAGACAGAGACAGAGAGAGAGAGACAGAGAGAGAGAGAGAGAGAGAGAGAGAGAGAGACAGAGACAGAGAGACAGAGACAGAGAGAGAGAGAGAGAGAGAGAGAGAGAGAGAGAGAGAGAGAGAGAGAGACAGAGACAGAGAGAGAGAGAGAGAGAGAGAGAGAGAGAGAGAGAGAGAGAGAGAGATCGATCGATCGATCGATCAATAAATCACGTAAAGGGTTCTTTGAGTGAACCACGGTCTTCACTAAAGAACCCCTGAAGAGAGTAGCTGGGAAAACTAATAGTGTGAATGTGGAGCTGCAGAACTGAACCCACTGTACTACATCAGGCCACCCACTCCGGCTTTACGTCTCCACTGGTGAAGCTCACGGGGACTTGGAGCCGGATGTTTCTGGAAAACGCGTTGCAGAAATAAACCCTGACTCGACTTTGACCCTTCAGTGATAATATCCCATTCCCATCCCCATCCCCATCCCCATCCCCATTCCCATTCCCATCCGATCCCATCTCCATCCCATTCACATCCCATTCAGCAGTGGGAGCACTAGTGATATCAGGTATTTATGTTGGATGATTAGTTCTGGATGACAAACGCAACTCCAACTCATCCCAGAGGTACTGGATGGAGCTCCATCACTCCAGAGAACACAGTTCCACTGCTGCCCAGCAGGAGCTGGGGGGCTTTAGACCCCTCTATCCTGCGCTTGGCTTTGGACATGGACCTTGGGCCGATGTGCAGCTGCTGCAGAGCCCCCTGCTCTCGTCAATGCTTTTTCTATGGAGATTATACAAGCTGTGTATTTGAACTCCCGAGTCAGCAGTAAGCGCGGCTTGATGCAGCCGAGTTCACTAATAAGAAGGGGTGTCCACAAACTTTTGGACAGAGTGTATATTTATACAACAGGTAGTTCCGCCCATGCGAGCTGATTGGTTGAGAAGGTTCTAACTGATTTCACCACAACATCACCAACACTATCACTCCACTGAGACGCTGTTGCTAAGCAACGACTCTGACAGCTGTAGGAGACGCTCCGAGCCGTTTGAACGTTTTCACTTCTCACTTTTCCACAAACAGAAAACGACACTGTTAAGACCACATCTGACCGACAGCCGATTTGGTCCGACTCTGAAGACGAGACGACACTAAATTCCCAAACTGTCAGTCGGTCTGTGTGGATCCGGAGAACGAACTGCCGGCTGAGCGGCGAGTGGGCGGAGCTCGTTACTCTGACGTAGCAACGAGCTGCTCGTTAAGGAGCTCTAATTAGGAGGAAGGAGCTGAACATTAAAACATATTAAAGCCGCGTTCACGGCCAGTTTATTCATTTCTTACTGTATTTATTTACCTGCTGTATTAAAGCAGTAGAGCACTCGAGGAGGGAGTTATCACCAGGAACATCACGGCTGGGATTCAGCGGCCGTAGATCATCACAGCCGGGATGTTATTGGTGATAACTCACTCCGCGATGGTATTTCACTATTAAACGCTCCCTCTCGGGTTCTACTGCTTAATGACATGCTTTACTTCCAGGGGCGACTGACTAGGACAAGAACCGAAAGAGGAGCCGACTCTGGCTGAGAGCGGTGAAGCAGCGGGCTGAAGCCTTCTGCTCTCAGACAGAAACTCGGAGGAGGTTTGTCAGGTTTCAGAGCGGCTGGCGATGATCAAGTGACAGGAGGAAAATCTTATCAGTCGTGTGAATCTTTTTTTCGGTCAATACGAGTCGGGCAACATTTAGGGCAGCATTTTTCCATGAGAACAGCAGGTTCTGGATCCGCATGGCGTGAGAAACACTTAACCCCGGGGTGAACGTCAACTAGAGCCTGACCTGCCGTCAGCCACACGCTGATGCTGGGAATATGTGACCAAATGCAGGTTCGGCAGCCGCTGTGGACAAACACAGCTTTGGTGATTATATTGCTCCGTATTCCAACCGCAACACGCCTTACAGTTCAATGGTGTAGTTTACTAGGAGCTGCTGTGATCGTCTGGAGAGCCAGGCGCTCTTTAAAGGGGCAGCCTGGTTAATGTTCCTGTGTCGGGGGAGAAAGATGTGCATTAATATTCCGCTGGAACGTTCCCAGCACTGGATTCACACCTGACGCTACTGTACAGCCACTCTTATAAAAGATGCTTTTCCAAGGATTCTTTACTGAAGATGTAATGGTTCCATATAGAACCATGAACACTCACAGAACCCTTTGCATACTTAAAGGGTTCTCTGCCTGGTGAGATGGTTCCTCAGATTGATGGTGATGGTTCTATATACAAGATTTTTCTTTGGTGCTATTTAGAACCATTTTCAAAAGGATTCTATATAGAACCATATGAAACACATTCTCCATCAATCTGAAGAACCTTTTCATAGTGCAGGAACAATCCGGTTCTTCTGCACTGCAGCGCTGCACTTCATCTGAATTAGAGATTTTATGATTTGACTCTTCAGGTTTATTACACTCGTTTACACGAACAGCCACTTCATTCTAAGGAGGTATCGGACTCTGTATGCGTTCCCTAGGCAGTGAGTAGAACCAGCTTTTTGCCAGACTGCTCCAGTTATCCGGAGTGTTCCCACCTGTCCACATGAACCGAACTAAAAAGGTTTGACAGGTCAGGACCAAAGCGTCCTGAGTCTCTGCAACAAACCACTCCGAATCACTCGATTCACAACCGACTACTCAATTACGCAGGAATTTTAAAGTGATTCCCAAATGCACCATCTGAAAGCGCTGGTCAGTGTTCCGGTCATCTCTGAGTGGACGTCCGCTCGTCTATCACAGCAGAAATCAAAGCTGTCTGGTCCACATCACTGTTTACAGCCCTGCTCCTCTCAAACAACATAAACAAGCAGCACACAGAGCGGATCTGATAACAGGCAGTGAGGCTGAGGATGAGGGTCTGAGCGTGTGGCGGTCAGTACCTGTGCCTCTGTCCAGCGCCGAGCGGCACACCGTCGCTCTCCGACAGGCCCGCCTGAGATCCAAACCTCCTCATCTCGTCCGATCTTTTAGCTGTGAAGGAGAACAGAGACCGTTTGACATCCGAGTCTGAAACTCATTCAGGAAACACAAATGAGAAAAGTCCATCAAACCGGCTAACAGGTCCGCTTGACTGTGGATAAAAGATACTCATCAAAATCATACATATGCAAATTTTAGTCACTTTCGACCAATCAGAATAAGCATTATTTTGCTAAATTTAGCAATCGTCAAAGTTGATTTAGTGATGAGAATTGATATGGATGAAAATGAATATCGCTGAATAATGTGCTCTGTAATTATTAGTTAAAAATAATTATTAATAACAAAAATAATGTGGGTATTTAGAGCAAATACTAAATTAACAAAAAATAAATCTGCATTTTAGTCTTAGGCTGTCTGATTGATCATTTAGTAATTATTTAGAATATTTAATCAACGCTCTGATTATTGTAAACGACTCGCTTGCATAACAAAAAAATGACAAAACACGGCGAACAGGACACACGACATACTCAGGCAGACGGACCTGAACAAACACCGCTAGGAACAATAAATAAATAAAAACCGTTACTGAACCAAAAGCACATTTTTCTTTGTACACAATAAAAACTCCAGGTTCTAAAAGTCGACTGTGAAATGGAAATGAGGACAGAATGCAAATCATTTAAATATATTTAATTAAAAACAGCACAAAAACATCATATCAAGTGTTGAAACTGAGAAATTTGACTGTTTTTTTTTAAATATTTGCCCATTCTGAATCTGATGTCAGCAACACGTCCAGTAAAGTCGGGACGGGTCTGTTCACCGCTGAGTCCATCGCCTCCTCTTTAACAGCTCGGTCAGTGTTTGGGACCTGAGGAGACGCTGCTGCAGCTCTGACAGTGAGATGTTCTCTGTTCTGGTCTGATTCAGGATTTCAGCTGATCGTCAGTTTCAGGAGCTCATTCGTCGTGTTTTTCATTTCATAATGAGCCAGATGTTCTCAGTGGTGACCGGTCTGGACTGCAGGCAGGTCAGTTTAGCAACTGGACTCTTAATATGGAGCAGTGCTGCTGTAATACAGTCAGAATGTGGTTTGACATCGTCTCGCTGAAATAATCAAGGCCTTCCCTGAAAAAGACGTCGTCTGGACGGCAGCAGATGTTGATAAAACATGTTTATATCATTCAGCTTTAATGGGGCCTTCACAGATGAGCAGGTCACCCAGGCCATGATCACTAATGCCCCCCTAAACCATCATGAATACTGGCTTTAGAACTGAGCACTGATAACAAGCTGAGGGGTCCCTCCCCTGTTTTGCTGCTCCTGCTCCAACTTTTTGAAATATGTTGTTGGCATCAAATTGAAAATGATCATTTATTTCCTTAAAAACATCTGATCTGTTGTCTCTGTACCATTTTCAATCAAATATAGGGCTTTAATTATTTGCACATCATCGCATTCTGTCTTTATTTACACTGAGCTGCTCTCAGCTTGTAAATCAATGCAACCACTGCTGAGAGTAAACGGAGCTAATTTCACCAAATAAACCGCTTCAGACAGACAGACAGACAGACAGACAGACAGACAGACAGACAGACAGACGTCATTGGCTTCGGCTGCTCTCTCTGCAGCACGTACAGCCTAATGAGCAGAAAGCTCAGCGCTAGATAAGAGAACCTGTAAAGATCAGCAGGACAGGCGGTTTCTGATGGTGACTCCTCCTTTAAGGCTCGGGGATTACGAGCGCTCACACCCCAGCTGAACCTGTCTGAGCACACGTCCCTCAGAAACAAGGACACTACATGTGTGGACGTGAAGGCGCAAGCAGAAGGAGGAGCACGGCGATAATGAAGATAATGAAGATAATGATTCTGCCTCTGGACCGGAGTCAGATCCGCACAACTCCAGCTGTTTGGCTTCCAAATCAATAATCACCCAAACGCCTTCTGTAAATACATCCCAAGACTTCTCTCCGCCCACGGCAGCTCCTCGGGAAGGTGGAGCAGGTTTGTAGGTGCAGATTAGGACACAGTGTGACTCACTGTGAGCAGCAACCAAACTGCCTCACAACTTACTTTATTAAGGGCAAAATCCACGAAGGGGGTTTTCCTGGTTTTTTAAAAGCGGGAGAAACGCCGACATCAGGCACGGAATTATGAGCAGCTCCCTGTTTCTACGCTCCACTTACTCAGTACTGATCAATCTCAGCACTGCAGTGACACTGACGGTGTGTTAGTGTGTGTGTTGTGCTGGTCTGAGTGGATCAGACACAGCGGTGCTGCTGGAGGTTTTAAACACTGTGTCCACTCACTGTCCACTCTATTAGACTCTCCTACCTCATCGGTCCACCTTGTAGATGTAAAGTCAG
This sequence comes from Pygocentrus nattereri, assembly GCF_015220715.1. Classification (NCBI taxonomy): domain Eukaryota; kingdom Metazoa; phylum Chordata; class Actinopteri; order Characiformes; family Serrasalmidae; genus Pygocentrus; species Pygocentrus nattereri. The sequence continues at coordinate 495,854 of NC_051226.1, forward strand.
AGACGACAGCTCATCTGCTGCTGCTCAGTTTGTGTTGGTCATCCTCTAGTCCTTCATCAGTGGTCACAGGACGCTGCCCACAGGACGCCGCCCACAGGACGCCGCCCACAGGACGCCGCCCACAGGACACTGTTGGCTGGATATTTTTGGTTGGTGGACTGTTCTCAGTCCAGCAGCGACACTGAGGTGTTTAAAACTCCAGCAGTCTCTATACTGATTACACCTTTTTATTTATTTATTTATGTTTAATCTGGGTTGGATACTCTAAATGTTATTGGAGGGTGATTGGGGGGTGATTGGGGGGGTTAATCAGTCTGAACGTGTCTCTGGAGTGAACGGTTAACGCTGAATTAACGAATTGTTTAAAAAAGTACAATTCAAAGAGAACCTCAGAAAAGCCTCCCCTCCATCTCTGACTCCTTTATAGTGGCTTATTAAATTAAGGTCATTTTTAAAGTCATTTTTTCTAATGTGAGGTTTGAGGTCATTCCTCTTAACCGCTGTGAACCAGGCCTTTCTTCCTTTTTCCTGGACCGAGCTACTCCAGGTCTGGCTTCACGGAGACACGGGGAGATCAAGGGGGATGTTTTTATGAGCATCTGGGAATACATGAACACCACACAGGTCCGGATTAAGGGGGACGTGCCTTGTCGATAATCAGTGAGACTGTATGAGTGACTCTTTCCCAGAAATCCTGCGTCGCTGCGCCCCTTCCTTCTGTTTAATAAGACTGGAGTTAAGGTGGTGCAGCCTGGATCGTTCGTGTTGGAGAAGTTTATACTGGTATTGATTTTTCGGCGTCTGGGCTGTCGGTCAGGTGAGTCTCCATTCCTCCTCACATACTTCATCCTGCAGGTCTTTCTTCCAGGCTTGAAGTTCACAGGTAGATGATTCTTTTGATTCGCCCCTCAATCATAAACTACAGAGGAGTTTCTCTTAGAACACTGACAGAGTGGGCGATCTGACCAGGGGTGCTCAAACTTTTGCACACGTCTGAAGATTTGGAGAAAGGTTCGTCTGGACGAAGTTTACAGGGTTCGGGCTGGAGGGCAAAATTTAACCCCAGGGAGCTCACAGGTCACTCGCTAAGGCTGCCTGACGGCGAGACTGAGATTACAGAGGTGATGGTGGTGATGATGGTGGAAGTGATGGAGGTGATGGAACACTAACCGTGCCTGTAGTCTGGATCTGACGAGGTGACTGATGGACTCTCGCTGGAGGAGCTGTAGTCGCTGTGGTAACTTCTGTGGGTGTGCATGGGGTCTAAAAATCAAACACATCAGCCAATAATCAATCAGCAGGTCCACTCTACAGAAAATGATCGCTTAATCAATCACGTATTCAGTTAGCAATAAGATTCAGATCCAATCATAACATCTCAACATATAAATTACTGAAGCCAATGACTCAATAATTGACGAATCTCTGTAAGAACGGATGTTCGGTAATTTAAGTGTTAAAATGGACCACAGAGCTGAACGTTCTCAGATGCTTTAGTTTCAGCTCGGCGGTGAAACGGTGTCCAAGTTCAGACACGCTGCAGAACTTTGAGACACCTGAACGCCACAGAACTCGGTCTGACTGGGGCTCGACGATTCTGCCAAAATACTCATGATTTTCTGACCAATAACGGGATCACGGTTTAACTAGCGGTCGTTTTCTGTAAATACAGGCCTGGTCATTAAACCCTGAACGCAGCGCCACAGTGCATTAAGATTAAATGACCCTTATTAGTCCCACAGCCTCCTCATTTAACCCGTCTGTGCAGTGAAACACCACATACACACTAGTGAATACACACACACACACACTAGTGGACAGCGAACTCACTTGCCCGGAGCGGTGGGCAGCCCTATCCACAGCGCCCAGGGAGCAGTTGGGGGTCAGTCATGGACTGTCGGCCCTGGGGATCAAACCGGCGACCTTCCAGTCACAGGGCTGATTCCCTGACCTACTGCCCACGACTGCCCCAAACAGTGGGACAGTCACGGGCTGGAGTTTGGGGGACCGGCCTTGTGACAGGATGGCCACATGGACGTCCGGTCACTTCCGATTGGTCGAGTTCATCTAAAAAGTGTTATCCGGTTCAATTTCCCCAGTTTTAACGTATCGACGTGTTGAGAAGCTACAATAAACTGCAGCAGCTATGCAGTTTGACTACTGCAGTCTTTCAAATTTCGATTTCCATATATAAACGATTCATTTTCCAACCCTAAACCTAACAAACCAACTTCTGTGACTAAATTATGAAGGTGTTGGTTTTTCCCCACAGAGGTAAATTACAGCACTGCTTAAGGAGCCTGTGCGAATTCTCAAGTACATATGAAAACTTTAGGGGTTCTTTGCATTCGGCTGTACAGCAGCCATGAATACAGCAGGACTAAATTACCTGAACTTCATCATCCAGACATTTATAAAGCATCTGCATGAGGCCCGTATATGCATTATAATTTTAAGTGTAGAGACGCAGACAGCAGTTGTCACACGCCAGCAATCATGTTTTAACACTTTATACAGAACCTACAGCAAATAACCTGCGTTTAATTATGAAAAAGTAAACAATTTCCCATAAACTGTCTCAAACTGAGAATTACTTTGAATTACAAACTCTAACGCTTCAGATGTAAAACCTCATAATGTGATGTGCGACTGGAAGTCAAGACGATTAGGAAAAACAATATAAAACAAGTGTTACACAATAAAACCATCAGTTCCCTAAAGAATTGAAAATAAAACATTTTATATCGTAATCTATTTATAAAATAATAAAGAAAGAGAATTTCACTGCAATGCAGTAATGGGTACGATGTGCTGTGACAGATGAGAAGTAATTCAAAAAGGGGCAAAACAAACACACAACTTACAAAATTCCCACCTTAAATTCAGTGCCACCTTAAATGAAGTTACACCTTAAATTTTGCGCCACCTTAATTTTAGTGCTACCTTAAATGCAGTTCCACCTTAAATTCATAATTTGTGCTGTTACTGCTGTGAATGAGGCCGTAAGAGTTTTCAGTTTCAAGCCGACTTAATGTGACGGAAGTGTGACGCAACGTTTCACAGCGCTTTAATAATTAACAGCGCTTTAAAGAGATGATGATGAAAAGAAACGATGGTTTAAATGATCCGGTACAGAAACGACTTCAGACGGGCCGAGTGGAGTCTCGCTGCGAGGCCGTCTCAGTTCGCTCCTCTCACAGCTCAGCAGGAAGCCGAGAGAAGGAATGTATGATTCAGGCGTTCCGGCGGATCCCCATCGCTGCCTCAGCTGTAACGGAAACCGACACTGTGCTCTTTTCCTCGTGTTATGACAACAACTCTTACCGTGTAACAAGTTCACCAAAACCGGAAAATCAGGCCCGTGCATCAGCTGCGACCGCATGCCTCGCATAAGCCGCATACTGCAGGGATTTCTCAGACTCGGGAGCTTCGAAACGCAGCGTCCTCTGACCGTGTGAACAATGAACGGGCATTTCTGACTCGGGTCAGCGCGGACGCAAGGTAAACAGTTTGTTCAGGCTTGTGAAAAGCGAAGAGATGAAGCGTGGCGAAGGGCCACTTCACACCGGACGGCTCTCCGTTTGAAGTTCGCTGCCAGAAGGAAACGAGCATTTTCAGAAACACCTGGTCAACCAAACCGGTCAGACGAAACTGCGCCGTCACCCGAGGGCGAGAAAACAACTCAGGGCAGAACCTTAAAGACCCGGGGAACCTTGAGAGCTCACAGTGTATGTTGAGTCCACTACAGCCGCTTTCCCACCGCATGGCACGGCCCGACTCGACTCCACTCGCCTTTGGTACCAGCTACTTCGTTTCCCACTGCAGATACAGCGCCCCCTCAATGCAGCTGGTCGTCATAGCAACGCCGCAGGACACTGCTGTGATGTAAAGGAGCGTTCAGCGATTCTCTTCAACCAATCAGAAGTCTGTGGTGTCTTTACATCACCTTTTGGTATCGGCCCAGCTAACTTGGAACCTCGACAGAGGTGGTACCAATAACAGCACCCGGTACCAGGTACCACATTTGCTTAGCGGAAAACGCATCGAGTCGAGTCGAGTCAGGCCAGTACCACGCAGCGGGAAAGTGGCCCACGGTCCGGACCAAAGGACCAAACTGTCGTCTATGTTTTCACTTCATGTGGGTGAAAATTCATTCATTCATTTTTTTTAACACCTTTGACAAATCTGACTGCACATTCCGCCCAATTCATCTCCATCCATACATCCGTCAGTCTATACATTCATCTTTCCATCTCCTGATCTCTAATAACCTTTACCCATCCATTCATCTCTAATCATCAGATCATCCCTATCCATCCACCTCTACTGATCAATGTCTATCCATCCTGTCCATCCATCTGTTTCTATATGAACCTATTCATTTCCATATCTATACTGGAACTGGCTCAGTGTCATAATCAGACGGATGTTAAGATTTTTTGCTTGATGTAGAAGCTCAGAGTTAAAGAGGAGGAGAGTTTTACTGAAGCTCAGAGTTAAAGAGGAGGAGAGTTTTACTGAAGCTCAGAGTGAAAGAGGAGGAGAGTTTTACTGAAGCTCAGAGTTAAAGAGGAGGAGAGTTTTACTGAAGCTCAGAGTTAAAGAGGAGGAGAGTTTGACTGAAGCTCAGAGTTAAAGAGGAGGAGAGTTTGACTGAAGCTCAGAGTTAAAGAGGAGGAGAGTTTGACTGAAGCTCAGAGTTAAAGAGGAGGAGAGTTTGACTGAAGCTCAGAGTTAAAGAGGAGGAGAGTTTGACTGAAGCTCAGAGTTAAAGAGGAGGAGAGTTTTACTGAAGCTCAGAGTTAAAGAGGAGGAGAGTTTTACTGAAGCTCAGAGTTAAAGAGGAGGAGAGTTTGACTGAAGCTCAGAGTTAAAGAGGAGGAGAGTTTGACTGAAGCTCAGAGTTAAAGAGGAGGAGAGTTTGACTGAAGCTCAGAGTTAAAGAGGAGGAGAGTTTGACTGAAGCTCAGAGTTAAAGAGGAGGAGAGTTTGACTGAAGCTCAGAGTTAAAGAGGAGGAGAGTTTGACTGAAGCTCAGAGTTAAAGAGGAGGAGAGATTTACTGAAGCTCAGAGTTAAAGAGGAGGAGAGTTTTACTGAAGCTCAGAGTTAAAGAGGAGGAGAGTTTGACTGAAGCTCAGAGTTAAAGAGGAGGAGAGTTTGACTGAAGCTCAGAGTTAAAGAGGAGGAGAGTTTGACTGAAGCTCAGAGTTAAAGAGACGGAGAGTTTTACTGAAGCTCAGAGTTAAAGAGGAGGAGAGTTTGACTGAAGCTCAGAGTTAAAGAGGAGGAGAGTTTGACTGAAGCTCAGAGTTAAAGAGGAGGAGAGTTTGACTGAAGCTCAGAGTTAAAGAGGAGGAGAGTTTTACTGAAGCTCAGAGTTAAAGAGGAGGAGAGTTTTACTGAAGCTCAGAGTTAAAGAGGAGGAGAGATTTACTGAAGCTCAGAGTTAAAGAGGAGGAGAGTTTGACTGAAGCTCAGAGTTAAAGAGGAGGAGAGTTTGACTGAAGCTCAGAGTTAAAGAGGAGGAGAGTTTGACTGAAGCTCAGAGTTAAAGAGGAGGAGAGTTTGACTGAAGCTCAGAGTTAAAGAGGAGGAGAGTTTGACTGAAGCTCAGAGTTAAAGAGGAGGAGAGTTTTACTGAAGCTCAGAGTTAAAGAGGAGGAGAGATTTACTGAAGCTCAGAGTTAAAGAGGAGGAGAGTTTTACTGAAGCTCAGAGTTAAAGAGGAGGAGAGTTTTACTGAAGCTCAGAGTTAAAGAGGAGGAGAGTTTTATTGAAGCTCAGAGTTAAAGAGGAGGAGAGTTTTACTGAAGCTCAGAGTTAAAGAGGAGGAGAGTTTTATTGAAGCTCAGAGTTAAAGAGGAGGAGAGTTTTACTGAAGCTCAGAGTTAAAGAGGAGGAGAGTTTTACTGAAGCTCAGAGTTAAAGAGACGGAGAGTTTTACTGAAGCTCAGAGTTAAAGAGGAGGAGAGTTTTACTGAAGCTCAGAGTTAAAGAGGAGGAGAGTTTTACTGAAGCTCAGAGTTAAAGAGGAGGAGAGTTTTACTGAAGCTCAGAGTTAAAGAGGAGGAGAGTTTTACTGAAGCTCAGAGTTAAAGAGGAGGAGAGTTTTACTGAAGCTCAGAGTTAAAGAGGAGGAGAGTTTGACTGAAGCTCAGAGCTAAAGAGGAGGAGAGTTTGACTGAAGCTCAGAGTTAAAGAGGAGGAGAGTTTGACTGAAGCTGAGAGTTAAAGAGGAGGAGAGTTTTACTGAAGCTCAGAGTTAAAGAGGAGGAGAGTTTGACTGAAGCTGAGAGTTAAAGAGACGGAGAGTTTTACTGAAGCTCAGAGTTAAAGAGGAGGAGAGTTTGACTGAAGCTCAGAGTTAAAGAGGAGGAGAGTTTGACTGAAGCTCAGAGTTAAAGAGGAGGAGAGTTTGACTGAAGCTCAGAGTTAAAGAGGAGGAGAGTTTGACTGAAGCTCAGAGCTAAAGAGGAGGAGAGTTTGACTGAAGCTCAGAGTTAAAGAGGAGGAGAGTTTTACTGAAGCTCAGAGTTAAAGAGGAGGAGAGTTTGACTGAAGCTCAGAGTTAAAGAGGAGGAGAGTTTGACTGAAGCTCAGAGTTAAAGAGGAGGAGAGTTTTACTGAAGCTCAGAGTTAAAGAGGAGGAGAGTTTTACTGAAGCTCAGAGTTAAAGAGGAGGAGAGTTTTACTGAAGCTCAGAGTTAAAGAGGAGGAGAGTTTTACTGAAGCTCAGAGTTAAAGAGGAGGAGAGTTTGACTGAAGCTCAGAGTTAAAGAGGAGGAGAGTTTTACTGAAGCTCAGAGTTAAAGAGACGGAGAGTTTGACTGAAGCTCAGAGTTAAAGAGGAGGAGAGTTTGACTGAAGCTCAGAGTTAAAGAGGAGGAGAGTTTGACTGAAGCTCAGAGTTAAAGAGGAGGAGAGTTTGACTGAAGCTCAGAGTTAAAGAGGAGGAGAGTTTGACTGAAGCTCAGAGTTAAAGAGGAGGAGAGTTTGACTGAAGCTCAGAGTTAAAGAGGAGGAGAGTTTGACTGAAGCTCAGAGTTAAAGAGGAGGAGAGTTTGACTGAAGCTCAGAGTTAAAGAGGAGGAGAGTTTGACTGAAGCTCAGAGTTAAAGAGGAGGAGAGTTTGACTGAAGCTCAGAGTTAAAGAGGAGGAGAGTTTGACTGAAGCTCAGAGTTAAAGAGACGGAGAGTTTTACTGAAGCTCAGAGTTAAAGAGGAGGAGAGTTTTACTGAAGCTCAGAGTTAAAGAGGAGGAGAGTTTTACTGAAGCTCAGAGTTAAAGAGGAGGAGAGTTTTACTGAAGCTCAGAGTTAAAGAGGAGGAGAGTTTTACTGAAGCTCAGAGTTAAAGAGGAGGAGAGTTTGACTGCAGCTCAGAGTTAAAGAGGAGGAGAGTTTGACTGCAGCTCAGAGTTAAAGAGGAGGAGAGTTTTACTGAAGCTCAGAGTTAAAGAGGAGGAGAGTTTTACTGAAGCTCAGAGTTAAAGAGGAGGAGAGTTTGACTGCAGCTCCGAGTTAAAGAGCCGGAGAGTTTTACTGAAGCTCAGAGTTAAAGAGGAGGAGAGTTTTACTGAAGCTCAGAGTTAAAGAGGAGGAGAGTTTGACTGAAGCTCAGAGTTAAAGAGGAGGAGAGTTTGACTGAAGCTCAGAGTTAAAGAGGAGGAGAGTTTTACTGAAGCTCAGAGTTAAAGAGACGGAGAGTTTTACTGAAGCTCAGAGTGAAAGAGGAGGAGAGTTTTACTGAAGCTCAGAGTTAAAGAGGAGGAGAGTTTTACTGAAGCTCAGAGTTAAAGAGGAGGAGAGTTTTACTGAAGCTCAGAGTTAAAGAGGAGGAGAGATTTACTGAAGCTCAGAGTTAAAGAGGAGGAGAGTTTTACTGAAGCTCAGAGTTAAAGAGGAGGAGAGTTTTATTGAAGCTCAGAGTTAAAGAGGAGGAGAGTTTGACTGCAGCTCAGAGTTAAAGAGGAGGAGAGTTTTACTGAAGCTCAGAGTTAAAGAGGAGGAGAGTTTGACTGCAGCTCAGAGTTAAAGAGGAGGAGAGTTTGACTGAAGCTCAGAGCTAAAGAGGAGGAGAGTTTGACTGAAGCTCAGAGTTAAAGAGGAGGAGAGTTTGACTGAAGCTCAGAGCTAAAGAGGAGGAGAGTTTGACTGAAGCTCAGAGTTAAAGAGGAGGAGAGTTTCACTGAAGCTCAGAGTTAAAGAGGAGGAGAGTTTGACTGAAGCTCAGAGTTAAAGAGGAGGAGAGTTTGACTGAAGCTCAGAGTTAAAGAGGAGGAGAGTTTGACTGAAGCTCAGAGTTAAAGAGGAGGAGAGTTTGACTGAAGCTCAGAGTTAAAGAGGAGGAGAGTTTTACTGAAGCTCAGAGTTCAAGAGGAGGAGAGTTTGACTGAAGCTCAGAGTTCAAGAGGAGGAGAGTTTTACTGAAGCTCAGAGTTAAAGAGGAGGAGAGTTTTACTGAAGCTCAGAGTTAAAGAGGAGGAGAGTTTTACTGAAGCTCAGAGTTAAAGAGGAGGAGAGTTTTACTGAAGCTCAGAGTTAAAGAGGAGGAGAGTTTTACTGAAGCTCAGAGTTAAAGAGGAGGAGAGTTTTACTGAAGCTCAGAGTTAAAGAGGAGGAGAGTTTTACTGAAGCTCAGAGTTAAAGAGGAGGAGAGTTTTACTGAAGCTCAGAGTTAAAGAGGAGGAGAGTTTTACTGAAGCTCAGAGTTAAAGAGGAGGAGAGTTTTACTGAAGCTCAGAGTTAAAGAGGAGGAGAGTTTGACTGAAGCTCAGAGTTAAAGAGGAGGAGAGTTTTACTGAAGCTCAGAGTTAAAGAGGAGGAGAGTTTTACTGAAGCTCAGAGTTAAAGAGGAGGAGAGTTTTACTGAAGCTCAGAGTTAAAGAGGAGGAGAGTTTGACTGAAGCTCAGAGTTAAAGAGGAGGAGAGTTTTACTGAAGCTCAGAGTTAAAGAGGAGGAGAGTTTTACTGAAGCTCAGAGTTAAAGAGACGGAGAGTTTTACTGAAGCTCAGAGTTAAAGAGGAGGAGAGTTTGACTGAAGCTCAGAGTTAAAGAGGAGGAGAGTTTTACTGAAGCTCAGAGTTAAAGAGGAGGAGAGTTTTACTGAAGCTCAGAGTTAAAGAGACGGAGAGTTTTACTGAAGCTCAGAGTTAAAGAGGAGGAGAGTTTGACTGAAGCTCAGAGTTAAAGAGGAGGAGAGTTTTACTGAAGCTCAGAGTTAAAGAGGAGGAGAGTTTGACTGAAGCTCAGAGTTAAAGAGGATGAGAGTTTTACTGAAGCTCAGAGTTAAAGAGGAGGAGAGTTTGACTGAAGCTCAGAGTTAAAGAGGAGGAGAGTTTTACTGAAGCTCAGAGTTAAAGAGGAGGAGAGTTTTACTGAAGCTCAGAGTTAAAGAGGAGGAGAGTTTTACTGAAGCTCAGAGTTAAAGAGGAGGAGAGTTTTACTGAAGCTCAGAGTTAAAGAGGAGGAGAGTTTTACTGAAGCTCAGAGTTAAAGAGGAGGAGAGTTTGACTGAAGCTCAGAGTTAAAGAGACGGAGAGTTTTACTGAAGCTCAGAGTTAAAGAGGAGGAGAGTTTGACTGAAGCTCAGAGTTAAAGAGACGGAGAGTTTTACTGAAGCTCAGAGTTAAAGAGGAGGAGAGTTTTACTGAAGCTCAGAGTTAAAGAGACGGAGAGTTTTAAGAGTTGAAGCTCTGACTTGAAGCTTTGAGCTCGACTGTCTAGTAAAAGCTGAACTGAGCTCCACAGTTTAGAAGCAGAAGAACTGAAAGAGTCTCTTCATGTTTTCTGTGTTTTACTGAAGTTCAGAAGGTCAGAATCTTCAGATCTCAGACATTCAGGAGCTTTAAGGTCATTTAGAGCTTTAATTAAGCAGTAGAACCCGAGAGGGAGTGTGTTCTCCTAAAATACCATCCTGGCTGTGATCTGGTGTCCGTAGATCATCTCAGCTGTGATGTTATTGGTGATAACTCCCTCCTCGAGTGCTCTACTGCTTTAATACAGCAGTTAAATAAATACAGTAAGAAATGAATAAACTGGCCGTGAACGCGGCTTTAATATGTTTTAATGTTCAATCGTGTGGTCTGATCTCCAGAGTCGGACCAAATCAGACTGAGCCATAAAACTGACCCAACATCAGGTTCAGCTCAGTTTGATCAGTTTTTCCAGATGATTTTTCAGAATGAACCACAATTCATTTTAATCAGCCAAACATCTGATTCATCTCAGGCAAACGTGAAAACTTCAACGTGAATTTTGGCAACTTTATTCTACACCTGAGTCTTTTTGGTTCAATATATCCAGATGCAAATACAAACACACGGATGGAAACTGCTTTCTGGGGCTGCTGGACTCTCGGGGCTGCTGGACTCTCGGGGCTGCTGTCGCTTCTCAAACCCAAAAACACATCGACTCAACAACCATGAATGTTCCAGTGGTGAAAACTGGCTGCAGCGCTGAGGAAAACAGCTGCCAAGCCAAATAACCCAGCGCAGAACGTTCTAGAGAGTTCCCAAAAGTCACGGCACACCAACCAGACCTTTATATTCCCCTCAGCGTGTTTGTTTTTGTTGGGGAACGCCAGGGCTGTGGGCTTTATCCTGCATGTCACCAGCCAACCACACCAATCAGGTCTCACAATCTGGCAGTCTGGAATGTTCTCTACGTTTTCTGATGAAGTTTTCTAGAACTGCTGTTCAGCGGAACCGTGTTGCTGTTTTATTTTGGTGCACAAAATTTGCAGCTGCAAGTCCTGAAACTCTTACTGTGCCCTGAACTGCAAACAGAAGCAAATGATCTGAGATCACGGTTCTGTGTTCTCCAGTAAAAGATTCACCAAGGCTGAACATAGAACACCCTTCCAAAGTCTGGAATCACTGTCTTCTATCATATAGAACCAAAATGTTGATGAATATTTCACACTTTACTCATATTACGGAATCATTTTGTAAATTGATCATGTTCATGATCACGTGCACTAAGGATGGTTCTTCAAGGGTTCTTTAGCAAAGACAGTGGATCTATATAAACTCCAATTCCAGTGAAGTTGGGACGTTGTGTAAAACATGAATAAAAACAGAATATGATGATCTGCAAATCCTTTTCAACCCATATTCAACTGAATCCACTACAAAGACGAGATATTTAAAGTTCAAACGGATAAACTTTGTTGTTTTTTGCAAATATTCACTCATTTTGAATTTGATGCCTGCAGCACGTTCCAGAGAAGTTGGGACAGGGGCAACAAAAGACTGGGAAAGTTGAGGAATGCTCAAAAAACACCTGTTTTTCATTAAAAATAAATAAATATCTTTAAATATCTGGTCTTTGTAGTGGATTCAGTTGAATACAGATTTAAAAGGATTTGCAGATCATCGTATTCTGTTTTTATTGATGTTTTACACAACGTCCCAACTTCACTGGAATTGGGGTTGTAGAACCACCAACACTCAAAGAATCATTTCTTTCCTAAATAGTTCTCGGCATGGTCAAATGGTTCTTCAGACTATATAGCACTAATACAGCCTGCAACAGAAGAACCCTTTTTGGTGCTATATGGAGCCACTGTTTTACACAGAACAACATAAAGCACATTCTCCACCAATCTGAAGAACCATTTTACCATGCAAAGAACCCTTAAGCATGCAAACGGTTCTTTGAGTGCTGATGGTTCTATACAGAACCCGTGTCTTTATTAAAGAACCCGTTGTTTCCCCTGCCTCACAGACGGGTCAGGTGGATGCTAGAGTGTTACTAGATGGTTGCTAGGGTTCTCCACATGTCCAACAAGAAGCAGAAGCAGAACAAGAAGATGATAAATGCCCCGCTGGGTCACGGCACCGCTGCTCACGGCAAAGCACTAATCAATAAGATGTCATAACGGGCAACATCCAATCAGCGACTTCCAACCAAGCCCAGGCTCTTGATATTCGCGGCTATAACTGGTCAAACTCTGATCCACACAGTGGCTCCAGCGCCGCTCACACACAAACACTCAGAGAAGCACTCAGAGCCAAAACCAGGCTCAGAGCTTTTCGGTGTTCTCTTCACTGCCACTCGGAGCCGCTGCGGAGGCCGGGACTCGGCCCGGCTCTCCTGGTCGTTATATTAGGCTGAGCTGAATGTTTACGGGTGATAAAACATCACAGGGTGTTCTTAGTGACCGCCAGTGTTCAGGCGCCGTCAGCTCACGCCGAGCCTGGAGGTCAGCGTGCTGTTAGTGTTGGACCTGGTCAGTGACAGTTAAACAAGGTTATGAGAAGAGCCTTCGGGCCCAGTCCAGTGCCGGGTTGGTGTGGTTTGGTGAGTGAGTGAGTGAGTGAGTGAGTGAGTTTCTTTCTTTCTTTCTTTCTTTCTCTCACTCACTCACTCACTCACTCACTCACTCACTCACTCACTCACTCACTCACTCACTCACTCACTCACTCACTCACTCACTCACTCACTCACTCACTCACTCACTCACTCACTCCTTGTTCTCCCATCATCCTTCCTTCTGTTCCAAGTCATTGCATTTACAGCTCTGAGCTCAGTGATGATGTTAACAGAGGAGACGTCCAGCCGTCACACGCAGCTCTGTTCTACATACACACTCGCGTCCGGCTCAGCATACGCAGTGGGGATCACGCACGTGGGAAATGGGAGCTGTGGGCCGAGAGCGATATATGATATTTTTGCGAATGCAGATAAATACATGACTCTAAAAACCAGAAACTGAGCAGAGACACAGAGAAGCTGCTGTTTTCAGTGTGAAGGGTGTCCAGCATCACTCACACTCACGTTTTCACTCCACAAAACGACGTGGAGCTCCTCCTGCTCAGTGACGTCACGTGACAATCACCACATCATCAGCACAAACTAACGAGCAGAACGAGCTTCGCTGAGAAGATCATTAACTCTGATCAGCTCTCAGCTTCATTATTAGAGCCAGACGGAGGAGAAAACGGTGAGATGAGCTGCTTTTCCACCGTTTACAGGCTTTAACGGCTGTTCGGCGCTGTTGCCGTGGTAACGCTGAATGATGGAGAAAAGGCGCATGAATTCCGATCTGAGCATCACGTTAAGGTCACACAGCCACGAATCGGATACGGATCCGATCTAGGACCACGTATGAAAGCGGCTCGGGTCGGATTTGAGAAGCTCAGATTTCCCGCAGCACTGAAAACATCGGATCTGAGAACATCAGGGCAGAAAATCCATTCAGCCTGGAAACGTGGACGGAGCCGTCGAGAGCGCTGACTTCTGTCAGTCTGATCCAATTAAATTTCAGCCAGAACACAGAGCAGCTGGAGGCTGATGACCAGCAGTCTGAGGAGAGCATCACACGTACACGAGGAAACATCACCGGCGTCCGATTAAACCCGGAAAGTCTCAGGCTTATTACATCCCAAGGCTTATTATTCAGCAAGCACAGGGCGTCTAATGAAAACCAGCTGAGCTGCTCTTCCTGTGTATAAGGGTGTTATAACACTTTCGCCCCTGAAGTTTGTTTTGTTAACATGTTGTGATTATTTTGATGCAAAACATTCAAAAATAGTTTTGACTGCTGCAAGCAATTCAGGACTCACCACACACACACACACACACACACACACACACCCCCCCACGCACGAGGCTCCCGATTAATGAACAGCCGGCAAAAGTCCTTTAATTCATCCCAAACACTTGCAATAATGTTCCCCTCACATGTGGAGGAAGCCAGCGCTAACGAGCTCCCGCTGAGAAGCTGACAAATTAAAGGAAGGCAGAAAGGTGCCTCCTGCTGCCCCCACGGCCCCCCGCCCCCCCGGCTCGTAAAGCGCACGGCCGTCTACGTCGGCAGGCCTGAGGGCCGCAGACAGGCAGACAGGCAGACAGGCAGCGGGATCAGCACCAACACCCACATATCGCAGTCTGTCTGGGAACGGAGATGAAATTACCAGGTCACTGCCGCGAAACGAAGCTCTCAGACTCTCATTTCCGCCACGCCGGCCGTTCAGAGGGCAGCGATAAACGCAGGCACAAGCGCAACGTAAACACCTGAGTAATGAGCGCATCACAGCCTGCAGAACCTGTTTGGTTCCCCCGCTGTACGGTTCCTCGAAGCTGAGCCACGTTCCTCAGTGAGCTACTGTAACCACCAGAAATGTCTCACCTGCGGCCAAACCAGGAGCTCTGAGCTAAGAGCAGGTCTACGCTCACACCAGCAGGACCAGCGGGTCTGATGACCTCAGGGCCGTGTGGATCTCCGACCTCAGCTAATGATGGGAATCCACGCCTCTCTCCCGCTGCGCCGTCGTTTAGTAAAGAGCCGCTCAGATCCGTTATTGATTACGATTGATCAGCTGACCTGGGAAAATCTGCCTTTAGGTCCAGCGCCAGCGAACTGGACCCTCAGTACAGGAACCAGTACAGCTCGGCTCGCTGGGTCACTCGGGCATTTAAAGTCTCTGACCGCCTCCACTCCGCCTCACACTGCTTACCTGATTTTTAACTCCATCTTAGAGTCATTATTTTATTATTTATTTGTTAGTTTATTTATTATTATTCATATTCTGATTTTAATTTAGACGATTTTATTATTTTAGTCAGTTTTTTGATCCTATTCTCCTTTTATTTTATTTTGATTTTATTTACATTTTAGCTACGTTTTAATTAGTTTTAGTTTTTTTCTGTATTTTTATTGTGTTATGTTTCATTTTTTAGACTTGATTTGATTAATTTTTTTACTTTTTTATTGACTTTTTTTATGTTCTCAAACATTATCAATAACTTTTCCTGGGTCAACTCAGCAACACTGCAAACGAGAGTCACTCTCAATGTTCTCTGAGATTAAATGAAGCTTGATTGGATTAATTGGATTCACTGATTTATTGACTGACTGACTGACTGACTGATTATGTGCACATGCAGATCGTTTAGGACGCCGGGTTTTGTTCACGTTAATGACCGATTTTAATGACTGACCTACACGAGTGTGATTCGTCATTTTAGAGCGGTCAGATTGGCTTGTAATGTGAGCACAGCCACTTAACACTGTCCGGCCACTTTATCAGGCACTCAAGTCCCATTTTATCACCCGGAATTACCACACAGGTGAACTCTGTGGTTCAGACTGTAGTCCACCTGATTCTCTGCATGACTTACTATCCCTCCTTTACCCTGATCTTCAGGTCAGGACCCCAACAGGACCACCGATGACCAGGTCAGGGCTAGTTCAATTCTTTGTGGTCAAGCACCTTATTATCAACATGTCCGGCGATGGTTAGTCGAGTTACTACCAGAGCATGTGGGCTGAGCGGAGCAGGAGCAGAGCAGCCCGGTTCTGCTCGGAGTACAGATGGGGGCAGTTGTGGGCTGTAGGTCAGGGAACCAGCCCTGTGACCCAGAAGGTCGCCGGTTCGATCCCCAGAGCCATCAGTCCATGACTGAGGTGCCCTTGATCAAGACACCTGACCCCCAACTGCTCCCCAGGTGCTGTGGATTGGGCTGCCCACCACTCTGGGCAAGTGTGCTCACTGCCCCCTAGTGTGTGCTCACTAGTGTGTGTGTGTGTGTGGATGGGATCTAATTCTCTGTGTGCAGTTGCTCAGTGGCTCCGAATTCTAACTCTACCAGGTTTTCTGCCCCGTGTACGTTTTGGGGCAGAAGATGTAGCGCCGCTGTGCCTCTGATGAGCATGAGGAGCGTCTCTGAGGATGAGACTGAATAATAAACTATTGTGTTCGTGTCATCATCCGTATGATTTTGAGATCATTTGAGGCCGACACATCGAGCTGGACCTTCTTTTTGAGCCTGTGTGCTGTTAACACGTAAAGACGTACGACGTGGTGTGAAAACATATAAAAACACACACTTGTGATACAGAACTGACCATCCAACATCTGTACCTGACCTCATTAATGCTCAATCAAATATTCAACATCTGGAGTAAAGCCTTCCCAGAAGAGCTGAGGCTGTTACTGCAGCACAGACTCACTAATAACACCTTCATCTCAGAGGAGACGCAGAACTCCTGGACATGCAGCGCAGTGAAAACTCTGGTAGATCAGACTGAGATTCCACCAGCCGCCTGCACGCTGGTGAACAGCCCTGCTGCGAGGCTGGACGTCACCTGGACACAATCAGCCCACAAATAACCGCACTGCCTCTGATCCTACAAGCCTGGCGGTGCTCCGGAGGGAGAGGAGAAAGCTCCAGCTGGAAGGGCAGCTGTATCAAGTTCTCTCCCAGCCTCCGGTCCGGTGTGGGTGGCATGGAATATCCAGATGTGAGGCGTTTGGATTCGGGATCGCTCTGAGCCTTTGACCCGCTGGGTGAGAAAACTCCCACCCGTTCACCCACCCACTTCCGTTTCCATCCGCCGAGCCTTCAGTGGAAAAGCTCTCTCGCCTTCTTCCTCTCTCGCTTGTTATTTGGATAAAAGCTCTAGTGATTAAACCCCCTCCCACCACCCAGCCCCCCACCTCTGACCTATCACAGCCTTTCTACAAGTCACATGACTCTACACGCCCATCACTTTCTCTTCTCGCTCAGTCGCTCTCAGACACACACGAGCACACGCTCCTCGCCCGGCATGAAGCTGGAGCCACTTCATCCCCAAAGTCCAAAAGAAAACCACCTTCATTTTCCACCCTGACGAACAGACCAACAGCAACGCTCCCAAACTGCCTGGAATACAATCTCTTCACGATCGCTTCACGATCGCTTCACGATCTCTTCACAATCTCTTCACAATCGCTTCACGATCGCTTCACGATCGCTTCACGATCGCTTCACGATCTCTTCACGATCTCTTCACGATCTCTTCACAATCGCTTCACGATCTCTTCACGATCGCTTCACAATCGCTTCACAATCTCTTCACAATCTCTTCACAATCGCTTCACAATCTCTTCACAATCTCTTCACAATCTCTACACAATCGCTTCACAATCTCTACACAATCGCTTCACAATCTCTACACAATCGCTTCACAATCGCTTCACAATCTCTACACAATCTCTACACGATCGCTTTACGATCGCTTCACAATCTCTATACAATCTCTACACAATCTCTACACAATCGCTTCACAATCTCTATACAATCTCTATACAATCTCTACACAATCTCTTCACAATCGCTTCACAATCTCTACACAATCGCTTCACAATCTCTTCACGATCGCTTCACAATCGCTTCACAATCTCTTCACAATCTCTTCACAATCTCTTCACAATCTCTACACAATCGCTTCACAATCGCTTCACAATCTCTTCACAATCGCTTCACAATCTCTACACAATCGCTTCACAATCTCTACACAATCGCTTCACAATCTCTACACAATCGCTTCACAATCTCTACACGATCGCTTTACGATCGCTTCACAATCTCTACACAATCTCTACACAATCTCTACACAATCGCTTCACAATCTCTATACAATCTCTACACAATCTCTTCACAATCGCTTCACAATCTCTACACAATCGCTTCACAATCGCTTCACGATCTCTTTACGATCGCTTCACGATCGCTTCACGATCGCTTCACGATCGCTTCACGATCGCTTCACGATCGCTTCACAATCTCTTCACAATCGCTTCACAATCGCTTCACAATCTCTACACAATCTCTACACAATCGCTTCACAATCGCTTCACAATCGCTTCACAATCTCTACACAATCGCTTCACAATCTCTACACGATCGCTTCACGATCGCTTCACGATCGCTTCACGATCTCTACACGATCTCTACACGATCTCTTCACGATCGCTTCACGATCGCTTCACGATCTCTACACGATCTCTACACGATCGCTTCACGATCGCTTCACGATCGCTTCACAATCTCTACACGATCTCTACACGATCGCTTCACGATCTCTTTACGATCGCTTCACGATCGCTTCACGATCTCTTTACGATCGCTTCACAATCTCTTCACAATCTCTTCACAATCTCTACACAATCTCTACACAATCTCTACACAATCTCTACACAATCGCTTCACAATCTCTACACAATCGCTTCACAATCGCTTCACAATCTCTACACGATCGCTTCACGATCGCTTCACGATCGCTTCACGATCGCTTCACGATCTCTACACGATCTCTACACGATCTCTTCACGATCGCTTCACGATCGCTTCACGATCGCTACACGATCGCTTCACGATCGCTTCACGATCGCTTCACAATCTCTACACAATCTCTACACAATCTCTACACAATCTCTACACAATCGCTTCACAATCGCTTCACAATCTCTACACAATCTCTACACAATCTCTTCACAATCGCTTCACAATCTCTACACAATCTCTACACAATCTCTACACAATCGCTTCACAATCGCTTCACAATCTCTACACGATCGCTTCACGATCTCTACACGATCTCTACACGATCTCTACACGATCTCTACACGATCTCTACACAATCTCTACACAATCGCTTCACAATCGCTTCACAATCTCTACACAATCTCTACACAATCTCTACACAATCTCTACACAATCGCTTCACAATCTCTACACAATCGCTTCACGATCGCTTCACGATCTCTTTACGATCGCTTCACGATCGCTTCACGATCTCTTTACGATCTCTTCACAATCGCTTCACAATCGCTTCACAATCTCTTCACAATCGCTTCACAATCGCTTCACAATCTCTTCACAATCTCTTCACAATCTCTTCACAATCTCTTCACAATCACTTCACAATCGCTTCACGATCTCTTTACGATCTCTTTACGATCGCTTCACAATCGCTTCACAATCGCTTCACGATCTCTACACGATCGCTTCACGATCGCTTCACGATCGCTTCACGATCGCTTCACAATCTCTACACAATCTCTACACAATCGCTTCACAATCACTTCACAATCTCTACACAATCTCTACACAATCTCTACACAATCGCTTCACAATCTCTACACGATCTCTACACAATCGCTTCATGATCGCTTCATGATCGCTTCACAATCTCTTCACAATCTCTTCACAATCTCTACACAATCTACACAATCGCTTCACAATCGCTTCACGATCTCTTTACGATCGCTTCACGATCTCTTTACGATCGCTTCACAATCGCTTCACAATCGCTTCACAATCTCTACACAATCGCTTCACGATCGCTTCACGATCGCTTCATGATCGCTTCACAATCTCTTCACAATCTCTTCACAATCTCTTCACAATCTCTTCACAATCTCTTCACAATCTCTACACAATCTACACAATCGCTTCACAATCGCTTCACGATCTCTTTACGATCGCTTCACAATCGCTTCACAATCGCTACACAATCTCTACACAATCGCTTCACAATCGCTTCACAATCGCTTCACAATCGCCTCACAATCTCTACACAATCGCTACACAATCTCTACACAATCTCTACACAATCGCTTCATGATCGCTTCACAATCTCTTCACAATCTCTACACAATCTCTACACAACCTCTTCACAATCGCTTCACAATCGCTTCACAATCTCTTCACAACCTCTTCACAATCGCTTCACAATCGCTTCACGATCTCTTTACGATCGCTTCACAATCGCTTTTTCCGTCTCCTGTTACCATTTTGGAGCCTCTCGATCGTCCCTGGGCAGCGGCGATACGTCCATACGCCTTTTATTTGTGTGAATATATTGATGTGGGCAGGCGAGCGTCTCTGCACAAGACGCATTCATTCATTTTCACTCGTCATTTGACCAGGGGCGCCAAAACTTTCTACAGAAACGCCCGTCTCTGAGTCGCTGGCGTTTACAGATATCACGCTTCAAAGCGTTACAACCCATTTACATATTAAACGAGTTATTTTAACAATTCCAGCGTCTCGAGCCTCAATTCACCAACACTGGTTTAGAAATCAGTCCTATAGAATTCCAGTCTCCACAGAAGAGCTCGTCCCCACAGCCGTGTGTGGAGCTGAGGACAAGTTTAGAAGATAAAAACACGTTTTCCTGCAATTTTAACTGCAATAATCTCAACATGACCGGAATATACAGATTAAATTACACAAAGAATCAAAAGCCGAATAAATATTATAAAATATAGAACAAAAGTCCCCCAGGAGTCGTGTCTCTGGTGTTACTGCATAACTGAAAGTCTCTTATTTAGAAATAAGTCACACTGATGACGTCACTCAACACCCTTTGACCTGTTTTCTGAGGATCTATGGAGAAAAGCTCATGGTGAGTCCACTGTGTCTCTCAGTTCTCAGAGATGTTCTCTCTGAGAGCTTTTGACCGACTTTATTCTGAGGTCATTGTGGAAAAATAGAAACACAAATGGATTAAATTCCATATTTTAGTGGACGTTCCCTGATGGACAGCGTGTGGTTTGATGTTCTGTAAAATGCATTGATCATTAAAAACGTCTCTGGTGTTTCCTTTATGCTGTGGAACACCGATGACGGTCAGGAACACCAGTGACGGTCAGTCACACCGATGACGGTCAGTCACACCGATGACGGTCAGTCACACCAGAGACAGTCAGTCACACCAGAGACAGTCAGTCACACCAGAGACAGTCAGTCACACCAGAGACAGTCAGTCACACCAGAGACAGTCAGTCACACTAGAGACGGTCAGTCACACCAGTGACGATCAGTAACACCAGAGACTCCTGTGGAGGACAGAAGAGTGGACGTTTCTGTAGAACGACCCAAACACAGTTTGAATTTTGAAGAACAGAGTTCGCGTCCCGATTCCTCGGACACCCCCAGCAGGCACACCTGATTTAGCATGAAGTATTGATTAGCTGAACGGGTATTGGCTGATAACTAATCCATAAACATGTTTATATTTACACCGTTTGCTTGCGACTGTATTGAAAACGCTGAGCCCAGCTGCAGCGTATAAAGACTCCGGTAATGACTGTAAATCTATTGTATACACGCGAGTACCAACCAGCCTGTGCAAAAGTTTGAGCGCCCCAAGTCAAAGCGCATGCTGATTAAGTTCTCTTTCATCATTTATCGACACGTTTCACCGCTCAAACGTACAAACAACCGTCCAGAACGCCATAACTTCAGCACCGGAACACACAGTCCCTAAACGTCTGCTTACGACTCGATGTTCTCGTCCACACGTAACCGTAACCCGAGGAACTGAACAGAAGCGCTTTCACTCTCTCGGCTTTAAAGCGCAGCCACATGAGCAGAAGCCAAGCAGCTGAAAGTCCAATAAGGTCTGGAATCCGTTCATCCGCTCCACATGACTCCAATTACTGCCTCAGGAGCCGCCGAGAAAATCCGCACTGATTGAAGCACCTTAACTCAAAAGGGGCTGTGTGT